>NC_092510.1:2439368-2554368 GCF_047511675.1 Marmota flaviventris | reverse complement strand
GGTGTACTGCTAATCAATAAGGTGAAATGTTAAACTCATAATTCAAACTAGGGGTATCTGGGCATTATTTTAGTATCCCTAGGTCCTTCCTATAACTCTCCTAATTTTCCCATAATTACAAACAAGAGAGTATATAATTTACATAAATAATATTCTCCAAATAATACTTGATTAAACATATGAAATAATTAATGGAGACTTTATAGCATTATTTACCCAATAGAATGTTTTACTATTGCATCAATCCATTAGCAAATTGAATAGTGGGAGATGTGTGATCTAATAACATCATTAAATGCATGATAAGGTTCACATTAAGAAATTCACACTTTATTTAGTAACAAATTGCATCTGTAATGAAATATAAGTAAAAATGCTCTGTAAAATGGGCATGGTGGACAATGCCATGACCCTAGGGACGTGAGAAGTTTTGCAAGTTCAAAGTCAGGCTCCATAACTTAGTGAGGCCCTATACAACTTAGCAAAGCATATGTCTAAATAAAAAAGAAAAAAAAAAAAAAAACCATCTGAGGATGTGGTTTAATGATTAATTGTCCCTAAGTTTAAGAGGCTCTTAAAAATTTAAATTTTAAATTTCATATAAATCTTAAGAGACTTCTGAAATAATCAACTCTGAGTATTATAATTTCTCCAGTTGTGAAAAATGAGACTCTTTAGTAATTGTTGATTTATACTAAAATTATATCCTTTTAGGGATGCACAATTCTATACTTGTATTTCCTTATTTCTACAATATCAGCTAAAGATGTTAAGAAAATTTTCAGCAAATGTCAAAAGCAATTACCCATTTTCTACATTTAAATGATTTTTTTTCCACCTAGGTCCCAAATACTTCAAGGGATGGACTATAGATAAGAAACTTACTACAATCTTTATATTTGTCAAGGTGTTTTTGTAAATATTTTGCTGTTATCTAAGGTACACAATTTGGACAAATGCTACTCCACATTTGCTACACATATGAGGTCAGAAATTAAAAAATGTCAGAAATTTGAATACAGTCGTGGACACATTCTTTGGGTTTCTATATGCTATAAATCCTCCAGTGTTTTAAAAATGTTTGATCAATGGCAAAAGCTTTGCAAAAATTTTCCCACATGTCCTCTCACTCGTATGAATTCTGAGGTGCTGAGTAGGGTGTGAACAACTATTGGAGACTCTGTCACCTATTTTACAATTATATAATTTCTGTGCTATCATATCTCTGGTGTGAAATAGTGTTGAACTACTGTGATATAAGGGTTGATTCATCCTTAAAGACACTGATGCAATGTTTTCATTGTAAAACTTCTCTCCAGTATAAAATCTATAATGTTTAGTAAGATGTGATCTTCAATATTAAAAGCTTTGCCATTCTTCACATTTATAGGACTTCTCTGTAGTATGGGTTCTCTGGTGTCGAGTAAGTGATGATTGTTGATTAAAATCTTTGCCACATTCTCTACATTTGTAGGGCTTCTCTCCAGTGTGGATTCGCTGCTGCTGAGTAAGTGATGATTTTTGACTGAAACTCTTGCCACACAATTTGCATTTGTAGGGCTTCTCTCCAGTATGAATCCTGTTGTGGCAATCAAGATTTGAGTTTCTATTAAAAGTCTTGCCACACACTTTACATTTGTAGGGCTTCTCTCCAGTATGAATCCTGTTGTGGCAATCAAGATGTGAATTTCTATTAAAATTTTGCCACATATTTTACATTTGAAGGGCTTCTCTCCAATATGAATTCTCTGGTAATTTTTAAGGCTTGGTTTTTGACTGAAACCTTTGCAAAATTGTTTACATATGTAGGGCATCACTCCAGGGTGTGTCCACTGGTGAGAAATAAGATTTGAGCTTTTATTAGAATTTTTGTCACATTCTTTGCATTTGCATGGCATATCTCCTGTATGAACACTGTGATGTTGAGTAAAGTTCTTGAGTGCATTGCATTCTTCACATTGGTAGATTTTCTATGCAGAATAAATTTTTTGGTGTTGAGTAAGAGTTGAAAAATTTTTTAAGGCTTTCCCACACTTTTTACATTTACAGGTCTTTCCTTCAGTATAAATCCTCTGATACTTAACAAGTTGTAACTTTTCACTAAAAGTTTTTTCACATTCTTTAAATTTGTAGAATTTATCACTGTCATAGTATCTGTTGTGTTTACAAAATATATCAAAGCATTTGCTTGCTCAATATCTTCTATACTTATAGGGCTCTCTTTCTCTATAAACTTTCTTGTATTAAGCAAGCTCTGCACTGTGGTTAAGAGCCCTTTCACATATCTTACACTTGCAGGTTTTGTCTTGGCTATGAATATTTTAATGAATACTAGTTTTTGATCACTGAAGCAAGACTTTCCTACATTTTTCATCTTGGTAAATTTCCTTTAGAAAAGTACTAGGATTTCTCTATATTCATAATTTTTATCACCAACATAAATATACTGGTCATTACTCAGGGTAGAGACATGGCTTATTTTGTTACTTATAGCATTATCTATATAGTGCACTTTCCAAAAATCTGTATCAGAATTGTCATTGAGCAATAGTGGGGAAGTAGAAACTTTTCTACAACTCTTAATATTGTCCATTTGGGCACAAGGAGAAATTAATCTTTTGTTTCAGAAAAATGGACATTTTATAAAGAAAATCCCAAAAGGATCACTTTTAGAAATATCTTTTCTGTGCAAATGTTTGACTGGAATTTTAACTCAGTGCTACTTTTATAATTGGCCAAGTTAAAAACTGATGCATGGGCTAGATTTCAAATTTTCCACATTGCCTTTCAGTTCAAAAATGGCTGTGGATTTATTCTTAAAGACATATAAAACTCCTCAAAATAATTGGAATACATTGAATTTTTGTTTCAGATATTAATTGTCTCTGGTGTCTTTTGACCATAAAATTTTTATCATAAATAGGGACTACTGATTGATTTTGTCTATTATAATACAATTTTTGAACTTTACTCTCACCTATATTTTCCCATTTTTTTCTTGGTTGTAAACAGTCAAAGGCACACTTTCCATATCTTCCCTCTCTCTGTTTTATTCCCTGCTCTGGTAAAATTTCTCAAGGATGATGAGAAGTCATGGCTGTAATAAATAAAAATAACAAACATGTTTACTTACTTTACTGGGATGAGTATATTTTGCAAACCTAAGAAATTACAGCAAAAAATAACATCAGCAGGGGAGTGGATTATTAAATCCAAGTCCATAATTACTGTAGAAATATATAAATCAAATAGAAATACACACAGAAAATTACTTTGAAAATTTTCCTAATCATCTTTGTGTTCACAGTATCCAAGATGAGTACATTACTATGGAGAGTAATATAGTAGAGAAAAATACATTGTGTTACACAAAGATTTTCCTCCTTCAGAATATATTTTCAAAATCTACCATCTTTCTTCTGTTTCATTAAAAAATAAAAATATGAAACATGTGAATATTTGGGGACTGTTCAAAAAGGGGTTCCTGCTTACCAACAGAAAAAAACATGGCTAAATCAACTGTAAGCAAAGTTACGAATTACTCAAAGGGAATAGTCAATTATCATTTAAATAAGTTTACTGAAATAAACCAACACACACACACACACAAAAAAAAAAAACAGAATAAAAATTAGTCAAGAATTGTTAATAGTAATAAGCAGAAAATGTATGTTTAAAGACTTTCTTTAGAAAATGTCTGAAAGAGTCAGGGGTGGTTGTACATAGCAACATAGGAGGTTGAGCTAGAGGATCAAAATTTGAAGACCAGACAAAGTAAAAAATGCAAAGTGCTAAATCGCCCTTAAGTTCTTTTTCCAATACTAATAAGAAAAATGAAACATCCAAGCAGCTCAGTTTTCTCCAAGTTGTAAAGACTCAAAGTAGGTTTTAATCCAAGTTTTAAAACTCAGAATACTGAGAGCATCCAAGAGAAAAATATGGGTCACCTAGAAATGTGTAACTATATAATTGTGAAATCCTTAGTCCAATCTTCACAACACAGGAAGGAATTCGAGTCTATCTATATTCAAGGGATGAAAGAATAAAATTATCAACCAAGACATTATATTCACAGCTACTACCTTTCAAAAGAGAAGGAAAATGAAGACTTTAAACATATAAAAATACACACACTATTCATCAACACTGGATCTGTTCTCCAAAAAGTACTAAAGGTAATCCTTCATAATAAAAAGTAAGTGCACAGCATCATAAGTCATATGAAATTTTAAACATTTCTTGGCAAAAACAATTCTATTTTATTGTAATGATGGGTCATAAAACATGTAATTTTGCAATAGAATTTGAAAGAAAAAAAGCAAAAAAGCATAACAACAATACTGTTAATAGGCATATATAACTAACAATAATATAATTTTAAAAGAACACATAAATATATTCAGTTTTTTAATAAAGTGAAGTCAAGTTGATACTCATACAAAGTATGAGTAGGAGATTCTTCATTTTTAGATGTTTTTGTTGGCAAATGCAAGATTACAAAATTCTGATCAAAACAAAACTTGGATATCTGAATTAACTATAAATATCGCAACTGTAGGTAGTCTACAGGATACTCTAAATCTAAGAACACACACATACTGAAAGCAAAAGGATATAATAATGACACATACAAAAATGATTGAACAAAACCTGGGCTGTCTAAATTATAGTACACAAAACATAGTTTAAGACAGTTATAGGACATAGAAAGCATTTTAAATTAAAAAAAAAAAAAAAAAAACTTTGAAAAGAGGAAAAAGAGAGAAAAGTACCCTTTCCCTTACATTCTGAATTAAGAGTAAATACATTCGCTACGTACTTCATACTTCCCAAACACACAAAGAAAACACTGAGAGGGTTGAATGAAAACAAAGAATCACTGTGATACTAAAGACATAAATCCCCACTTACTGAAAAGGGAAATACAGTGAAGCAAATTGGTAATTTCAAAGCATAAGACTTTGAAAATATTTTGAAACTACTGTAGACTTATAGAATCCCTGTTCTTAATCACAAGTGGGATATTATGCTGGTTAGATCAATTTTATATATTAAAACAAAGGTTAATAAATATTTAAGTGATAGTTGTTTTGTAACCAACATGGAATAAATATTTGAAGTCAAAAGTGGTAGGGATTTTCAAAAATTCCTAAATATGTGTCAGTTGATTGAACACTCTTGGGCATGCTGTTGTTCAAAATTGAAAGATTAAATTTAAAGATGTTTATACTATTTAAAGTTAACTAGAGTCTCCATGTAATATTCATCAACCTCCCATTGTTAAAAATATTTTTTTGCAGAGAAATCTATCCTTTAAATTGTATGAATATCCCCCAAAATACAAATAAGACTATTTCCCTGCTAACAAAAATATACTAAAAGTTACAGCATTCAATTGTAAATGCCAACATGGAGTCAGGTAGACGGAGTTCTTAGTGAGTGTGGCAATAAGCCCTCACATCAATAGCAAATTAAAAATATTGCACACCATTGTTATTCAACAGAGCCATCATGAGGGACACAAACCAAATATCCCTTGAAAAGAACGATGAGCCATATTGGAATATAGAAACTACAGAACTTTGAAGTCAAAGAATTTATTCTAATTATATATTTTTACAAAATGTATGTACACTAGGTTAATTGAAATGTCACAGAAAGAACACTGCAGAATTCTACAAACATGACATCTCTAAACTAAAAAAGAAGCTTTCTGAACAAAAGAGAATAGTTTTGTGATGAGGAGACAGAAATGAGCCCTTCCTTCCTAGGCATTGTGTTTTTTTGTTTGTTTGTTTGTTTGTTTTTGAGATGTAAACTTTGTAGAGATATATTGCATAACAATTTGAATTATGGTTACTTAACTGTATATTTAAAATTTTGGAGACAGTAAGATTTACTTTGTGGTTTTGATTACAATGAAAATTAAAACAAAGAGAATTGTAACATTTCTCAAAGCTACATTTAAAATAATGTGGTCTTTATCCTATAAATAAGAACAAGCTCATCAATATACAAATGATGAGCATGCATGTAATCTCAGCTACTAGGAAGTCTGAGGCAGGCGAATTGCAAACTCAAGACATCCTCAATAACTTAGTGAGAACCTCTCTCCAAATATGAGTGAAAAGGAGCTTGGGGTGTAGTTCAGCATGAGAGTATCACTGCCATGAATCCCCATTACAATTACACATAGAAAACTTCAATTTCTATGTACATTGGCAGAATGAAAAGCCAATCAAGATAAAATACAAAAGTCATGGACAAAAGAGGCTCATTATTTATAGAAGCAAAAGCACATATAATATTTTTGGCAATACAAACAGGAATCATACATATCTTAGTTTGTGAAGCAATTAACTGATATGAGGAAACCCAGTGTATAATATGGAACCGACTGTACACAATGAAAAAAAGAAAAAAAAGCAATCAAATTGTAAATATCCACAGACGTATTATTTTACAAATCCTCTAACTCCAATAAAACTTACACCATCTCTCAAAACAGCAGTCTTTGTCTAACTTGACATTCATTCCATGGCAGATAATTTCACAGAAAATCCATTACATATATCAGAAAGAATACTGATAAGGAAATTTTAGTGAAAAAAAAATGTACAAATAAGATTAGAGAAACTGACATATGATAGTAATGTATTACAATGGGTGGACTTAGAGGTCTCCAGAAATGTGAAAAACTTTCCTGCAAATAATGGAAGAAGGGCTGGAGTTGTAGAGTACTGTTACAGAGCTTGCCTAGCATGTGTGAGGCCCTGGGTTCAATTCTCAGTACCATATATGGATAAATAGGAAATTCATTAACAACTAAAAATATTTTTTAAATTATGGAAGAGCTGTCAGATAATATTGACACTCACAAGGCAAGGGGAGTGTTTTGTTGTTAATTTGAATGTATGGAGACATTACTAGAGGAAAAGCAGGATACTCCATAATTTTAAAGCACAAAACACAGGACAGGTTTTTCTATGATAACAAGAGAAATAATTCAAAGCTTCTCAAAAATATTTTCTGCTGGATAATGTCTCAATGAACCTTTTTGAATTTAGGCTTCCTCCTCTACCTCAACTATGTCCTCTGCTATATGTGGGCCACAGGATTTGACATCACTGCATTCCCCTAAGTCAACCATATGTCAAGTGAAAGATACATATCATGCCACCAAAGGAAAACATTAAGGATGGAAATAAACATCATTAACATTTTCTTGTCTGCACCAAGAACTACCCCATCTTTTTTATTAAAAGCTTAAATCTGCAACACATTCTTGTGGAGAAGTTCCCAAAAGATATACTTCAAGGGAAGAAAACTAAATAATGATAATTAGGAATTTTGAAGGAAAGTTATGCTCACCCATAAAGACTAGGTTGCTGTAGTTCTCCAACATCACTTCTCTATATAAATTCTGCTGAGAAGGATCCAGGCATTCCCATTCCTCCTCAGAGAAATCAATAGCCACATCCCTGAATGTCAATGGCTCCTGAAATATAATTGTTAGATCAAAAGAACATGGACCAAACCATTATTCAGGTTTTAATTTGAATTAAGAGTTTGTAGAACTGACTGTCATGTAGGAGAGTGACTTTAATTATGTAATAAGATACTTTCTATTATCTAATTCAGAGGAAAATACATAAGTCCAAAAACAGTATTTATACTCCATATCAGAGTGAAATGAAGGATATATACCATAACCCAAGCACTGAATAAAAGCCCAACTCCTAACTTTTCTGCCATCATTGAATGTGAAATTTGGCGGACATTCCAGATGCAAATCAGACTTGTCAAAGATATTCTCATAAGGTGATTGTGCACAAGGGAGACAAAAAGACTGGTAAAAAAGCTTTTGAAAACAGTCTGGTTCCTATTCTCTCTGCTTTCTATCCATGAGATAGATTGAGATCCCCAATACAATTAGTTTCAAGTATCGTCCATGACACATTCCCAATGTGTAAAATATTCATAAAATATTAATATTTGGAGACATGTAAAGTGACACTTCCACCTCGTGAAAAGACAAACTTGAAATATTTCAAGTTCTATAAGCAGTTCAACGAGTGATTCAATTTGGTACAGTAGAATGAACAATGGGTTACAGAAGACTTAAAGGAGGAGATTAAAAAATTCTTAGAGGTAAACAAGAACATAGACACAACATATCAAAATCTATTGGACACTATGAAAGCAGTACTAGGAGTAAACTTCATTGCATGGAGTTCATTCCTTAAAAGAAGAAAAAGTCAATAATTGATCTCATACTTCATCTCAAAGCTCTAGAAGAACAAATCAACAGCAAAAGCAGTAGAAGGCAAGAAATAATTAAAATTAGAACTGAAATTGAATAAAAAGAAACAATTAAATCTTGACAAAAAGTTGGTTCTCTGACAGACCCCTAGCTATGCTAATGAAAAGAAGGAGAGAGAAAATTCAAGTTATGAGCATACATGATGAAAAAGGCAATATCCCAACAGACACTACAGAAATAGAGAGGATATTTAGAAATTATCTTGAAAATGTATACCCCAATAAAATAGAAGACATTGAAGGCATCAACAAATTTCTTAAGTCATATGATATGCCCAGATTGAATCAGGAAGACATACACAATTTAAACAAACCAATATTAAATGATGAAATACAAGATGCTGTCAGAAGCTTACCAATCAAGAAAAGCCAAGGCCCAGATGGATACACTGCCGAGTTAAACATGACCTTTAAAGAAGAAATTCAAAAATACCAATATTCTTTATTTATTCCAGAAAATACAGAAAGAAACAGCACTTCCAAACTCATTTTATGAGGCCAATATCACCCTGATCCCAAAACCAGGCAGGGACAAATGAAAGAAAGAAAACTTCAGGCCAATATCTCTAATGAACATAGATGCAAAAATTCTGGAAAATTAAATACAAAAACATATTAAAAAGGTCGTGCACCAAGATCAATTGTTGTTTTTCCCAGGGATACAGGGTTGGTTCAACATAAAGAAATCAATAAAGGTAATTCAACACATCAATAGACTTAAAAATAAGAATCATATGATCATCTCAAGAGACACAGAAAAACCATTTGACAAAATACAGCAGCCTTTCATGTTCAAAAAATTAGAAAAACTTGAGATAACAGGAACACACGTCAACATCATACTGGCTCTCTACATTAAGGCTAAAGCCAATATGATTCTAAAGGGAGAAAAACTAAAGGCATTCCCTCTAAAAACTGGGACAAGACAGGGGTGCTCTCTCTCACCATTTCTATTCAACATATTTCTTGAAACACTGGCCAGAGCAATTAGATAGATGAAAGAAATTAAAGGAATAACTACAGGAAAAGAACTTAAATTAGCACTATTTGCTGACAATACGATTCTATACCTAGAAGACCCCAAAAGCACCACCAGAAAACTTCTAGAACTACAAAATGAATTCAGCAAAGCAGCAGGATATAAAATTAACACACATTAAAAAAAGGCATTTCTGTATATCAGTGACAAAGCCTCAAGAAGGAAATAAGAAAAACTACCCCATTTACAATAACTTCAAAAAAAGAAAACATAAGATACTTGGGAATCAACTTAACGAAAGAGGTGAAAGATCTATACAATGAAACCTACAGAATCCTAAAGAAAGAAATCAAAGACCTTAGAAGATGGAAAGATCTACCTTACTCTTGCATAGGCAGAATTAATATTATCAAAACGACCATACAACCAAAAGCACTATACTGATTTAATGCAATTCTGATTAAAATCCCAATGACATTTCTCATAGAAATAGAAAAAGCAATCATGAAATTCATCTGGAAAAATAAGAATCCCAGAATAGCTAAAGCAATTATAAGCAGGAAGAGCAAAGCAGGTGGTATCACTATACCAGACCTTAAACTATACTACAGAGCAATAGTAACAAAAACAGCATGGTATTGGCACTAAAACAGGCTGGAAGACCAATGGTACTGAATAGAGGACACATAGACTAACTCACAAAATTACAATTATCTTACATTAGACAAAGGTGACAAGAACATGCAATGGAGAAAAGATATCCTCTTCAACAAATGGTGCTGCGAATACTGTAAATCCATTTTCAAAAAAAAAAAAAATGAAATTAAAACCCTATCTCTCACCATGCACAAAACTCAACTCAAAGTGCATCAAGGACCTAGGATTTAAACCAGAGACTCTGCATCTAATAGAAGAAAAAGTAGGCCATAATCTTCATCACATGGGGCTAGGCCACCCCAACTTCCTTAATAAGATGCCTATAGCACAAGAATTAAAACCAAGAATCAACAAATGGGATGGATTCAAACTAAAAAGTTTCTTCTCAGAAAAAAATCTGAGGTGAACAGAGAGCCTACATCCTGGGAGTAGATTTTTACCCCTCACACATCAGATAGAGAACTAATATCTAGTATATAAAGAACTCAAAATGCTAAGCACCAAAAAACCCAATAATCCAATCAACAAATTGGCCAAGGACCTGAACAGACACTTCTCAGAAAAGGATGTAGAATCAATCAACAAATATTTTTAAAAAGTTCATCATCTCTTGCAATTAGAGAAATGCAAATCAAAACCACTCTAAGATATCATCTCACTCAAGTCAGAATGGCAGCTATCATAAAGACAAACAACAAGTGTTAGCAAGGATGTGGGGGGAAAGGTACACTCATACACTGCTGATGGGATTGCAAGTTGGTACAGCCAACATGGAAAGCAGTATGGAGATTCCTTGGGAATATGGGAATGAAACCACCATTTGACCCAGCTATTCCTCTTCTCAGACTATTCTCAAAGGACTTGAAAACAGCATACTACAGGAACACAGCCCTGTCAATGTTTATAGCAGCACAATTTAGAATAGCAAAGTGTGGAGCCAACCCAGATGCCCTTCGGTGGATGAATGGATAAAAAATATGGAGCACATATACACAATGGAATTTTACTCAGTAATAATAAAATCATGGCAATTGCAGGTAAATGGATGGTATTGGAGAAGTGAAGTTTGTCAACCGCAAAAAACAAATGCTGATTGGTTTCTCTTATACAAGGAGGATGACTATAGACTATAGTGGGGTAGGGAGGGGGAGCATGGGAGGAATAGATGAATTCTACACAGGGCAGAGGGGTGGGAGGGTAGGGGAGGTGGTAGGGGATTAGCAGTGATAGTGGAATGTGATGACATCATTATCCAAAGTACATGTATGAAGACACAAATTGGTGCCAATATACCTTATATACAACCAGAGATATAAAAAATTGGGCTGTATACATGTAATAAGATTGTAATGCATTCCACTGTCATTGTTTTAAATCAAAAAAATAAAATAAAACACACTTCAGCCTGTGTGAGGATCAAGGACAAATCCTTTCAACCACTCACCAAGATATTGAATTGCATTGTTCTGGTGCACAGCTGCAGGAAGAGCAGGAATGTATGTGAATTTCAATACCTGATACCAACTGGGATATATTTGCTTGAAATACAAGAGACAGAACACCAATGGTAGATAAGGTGCAGAAAATCTGAGAGGCAGAAAAAAGTTATGATGAAAGTAATAGAAATTCTCAAGCTCAGCAGGTAGTACCTGTAATGAAAAATGTCAATTCCATCCTAATTCTTGCCTACATTAACACAGACCCTCACTTCATGCATGGGGAATACTGCTCATCATCAATTTAAGAAATATTTACCCAAATTCAACATCCTGCACAACATGTTTTGCTTGCAATGCACATTTTAAATATTAAAAAAAAATCACACAATTTTTTTACTTCAATATTGAGATTTTTAATTTCTTTTGCTTTTTTTATGATTTCTAGAGTCAGCTGGTTAATTTTTACTAAATGATTTTGGGATTTTGGCTTAATTATGTTGAATATGCAGACCCACTGTGGAATATTGTGGTTTGAACAAAAATCAAAAATTTTGATCATTGAATATTAGCTGTTTTCCTATTTTGTTTCCATATATATATATATATACATTTTTTACATTTTACTTTCACCTTTACTTTTTATTTTGCAGTGAACAGTTATTTTGATAATACTTTCATTTAGATTATTTTTCCTATATTTGTGAATGGATTTGTAACTCAATTTTAACACTGCTCATTGCTACTGTATATAATTTAAATATTTTAATGTTGACCATTTAACCCATGACATTATTGAACTAATTCTTTGGTTTCATTAGTTCATAGAAATTGCTTAGAAACATTATAGAAATTATAGTATCATCTGCATATGCTATTTGACTTTTGATGTATAAAATCCTATTTAATATTCTCAAACAATATTTAGAAGTCATAAAACCATATTTTTTTTTTCCTTTTCTAAAACTAAAGTGTGAAACACTTCAGTCCACACCATTAAGTATGAAAACAGTTCATAGCTGCCCTTTAGTGGATTGAAAAAGAACTTTCCTCTTGTCGTAATGGGCCATAGGTTTTACAGTAATTTGATATAAATGATTTTCCAAAAGCTTTTCTCTATTAAAATGATTTTTGGAAATTATTATATTGTCCCTCTTGGTCATGAAGTCCAACTTGCTTTTTGTTGTTATTCTGTTTGCTAAGGGTTTTGAATATCTGGGTCAACATCTATAGGAAGATGGTATGCAATTTTGTTCCTTATGCTGTGTTATCTGGTAATTCTGGTCTTACAGAAAGAATTAGTCAATTTTCTTCTTCTATTTTTAGAAATGAACATGAGCTATTGTTATTGATCTCTTATAACGTGTTTGCTAGAAATCACCCATGAAAGCACCTTTTTAAGATGTGAATTCTATTTTTTTTTTGGTGGGTTGAATTTTGGAGCTTGGTTTTTGCCAGGTTGGCCTCACATTCCTTAGCCCAAATCCTCCTCCTGCTATAGCCTTACAGGTAGCTGGGACTAGGGGCATGTGCTCCCATGATCAGCTTTTCAGATTCTCATAAAAATATTTGCAATTAAGTTAAATGTTAATTTGTAAGTCTACTTTATATTTCTTCACATCTGGGTCTACTAATATATTCTATTAATTCCTGAAGTAATTTTCAAAGTTGATGATTATCTTGCAATTTAGCCATATGTTGTTGTTTTCAAGGCTTGAAACTTTCTTGGCAATTAAGATGGAATAATGAGGAAGCATAATGTGGGGAAATGAGAACCTGGCATTTTGTGAATGACCAATGTCTCAGGATGCCCTGTGCAGGATGGAGAGTGTGCACACATAATTTTTGTGAGACAAATGAAGGAAAAAGCTGAAGCAAATTATAATTTTAGTTAGCCTAATTAATAATCTTGAGTACCTTTTATATGTCATAACACACTTATTTAATTTTTAGAGCAGAATCTAAGAATTTTACCATGATTAAAGTTCATAACCCACTCTAATCAAATGTATGAAATATGATATGTCAAGAGCTTTGTAATGTTTTGAACAACCAATAAAAAATATTGAAAAAAAAATAAATTAGGTTTCAAAGGATTTTTATTTTTGGTGAGTTGTGTAAGTTTCATATATTTTGGATGTTGAGCTTTTATCAGACATGTGGCTAGCAACGATTTTTTTTTTAACCCACAGTCTACTTTGACATTTCATCAATTGATTCCTTTGCTGCATAGAAGCATTTTTAGCTTTATATAGTCTCACGTATTTCTTTGTTTTTCCTTGCACATTCTCAGCATGTTCTATCTAAAACCATTGCCAACATGAATGGCAAAGAATTTTTCCCATTTTCTTCTGGAATTTTTATGATTTTAGGTTACATCACAATGAGATATAACCACATTCTTGTGGGTTATTCTCAAAATGTTGGTAGGTAGCACATACTGCAGAGGATATGCAGAAAAAGAAACACTTGGACATGCTCTCCAGGAATATAAATTTGAATTGATGCTTTAAAAAGTATAAGGATTTTTTTTCAAAAAATTAAAACTAGAGATGCCATATGACCCAGACATTTTGTTGAGAATATGCCTGTATTTTTCAGGGTTATTCAGAAAATGAGAATAAAATACATAAAAATGGATGTGTATATAGAAGGGAGCTTATTATATTTTCTCACATAATCATGGGAGGAATAGTCACCAAATGTTTTTCCGCAGGATGGCGACACTGGGAAACTGGTAACAGGTCAGTCCAAGAAGCTGGAAGCTTCACAATGTGAGGAAGCAAATGAAGCAGCTGTGGTCCAGGACAAAGGACTTAAAAGACCCCGGTAGATGAAAAAACAAATAACACAATCAACAAATGGGCCAAGGACCTGAATAGACACTTCTAAGAAGATATACAAACAATCAATATATGGAAAAAATCCTCATCATCTCTAGCAATCAGAGTACAAATCAGAAGTACTTTAAGATATCATAGCACTCCAGTCAGAATGGCAGCTATCATGAAGACAAACAATAAGTGTTGGTGAGGATGTGAGGGAAAAGGTATACTCATACTCTCCTGGTGGGAATGCAAATTGGTGCAGCCAATATGGAAAGCAGTATGGAGATTCTTTGGAAATCTGAGAATGGAACCACTATTTGACCCAGATATCCCACTCCTCAGTCTATACCCAAAGGACTTAAAAACAGCATACTACAGGGACACAGCCACATCAATGTTTATAGCAGCACAATTCACAGTAGCTAAACTGTGGAGCCAACTGAGATGCCCTTCAGTGGATGAATGGATAAAAACTATGTGGTATATATACACAATAAAATATTACTCAGCACTAAAAGAGAATAAAAACATGGCATTTGCCAGTAAATGGATGGAGTTGGAGAATATTATGTTAAGTGAAGTTGGCCAATCCCCAAAAAAACAAATGTCAAATATTTTCTCTGATATATCGTGGGGTGACTCACAGTGGGGTAGGGAGGGAGAGCATGGGAGGATTAGATTAATTCTAGATAGGGAAGAGGGGTGGGAGGAAAATGGAGGGGGAAGGGGATTAGCAAGGATGGTGGAATATGATCAATATCATTATTCAAAAATACATGTATGAAGATTTGAATTTGGTGTCAACATTCCTTATATAAAAACAGACATGAAAAATTGTGTTATACATGTGTATTAAGAGTTGTAATGCAAAAAGAATTGAGTACATGTATAATGGCATAAATCAGCATGACTATACTTTCTATACAGAGATACGAAAAATTGTGCTCTATATGTGTAATAAGGATTTTAATGCATTCCACTGTTGTCGTGTATTTAAAAAAATATTTTTTTAAAAAAAGAAAGGTTTTGGAACCCATTGGGGACACTATAAGCCTACAGGGTAAAAATTATAACACCTTGATAACACAGAGCTGAAAAGGAAGATGCATGAACAACATGAAAAACCAAGCAAGAATGTGCCTCAAACAAAGATGCTATATTATTAGTATCCATGGTCAGAACAGCAGGAGAAATGACAGAGAAGGAGTGGAGGAGGTACATAATTTTCTGAGATTTAAAGGATGATGCAAATACAGGAAGCAAAGGATGACTTTGATAAAGAGCTACATAAGCAAATAAAGCAAAAGATTCCTTCAATAAGGAGACAGAGATTCTGGAAAAAAAAAAAAAAGAGATCCTTGAAATGAAGGAAACAGTAAACCAAATTAAGAACTCAATAGGAAGCATCTCCAACAGAATAGATCACTTGGAACACAGAACCTCAGACAATTAAGGCAAAATATATAATCTTAAAAAAAAAGTTGACCCCAGTGAAGATGGTAAGAAACCATGAGCAGAAGATTCAAGAATTATAGGATAACATGAAAAGCCCAAATTTAACAACTTTTGGGACAGAGAAAGGCATCGAGGTCCAAACTACAGAAATGGACAATCTATTTAATGAAATAATACCAGAAAAAATTCCAAACATGAAGAATGAATTGGAAAACCAAACACAAGGAACGTACAGGACACCAAATGAACAAAATCACAACAGATCCACACCAAGGCACATCATAATGAAAACACCTAGCATACAGGAGAAGCAGAGTATTTTAAAAGCCACAAGAGAAAAAAAATCAGATTACATATGGGAAAAACAAATAAGTATCTATGCTTTCTCAACTGAGACCCTGAGAGCTACAAGATCCTGCAACAACATATACCAAGCCCTGAAAGAAACAGATGCCAACCAAGAATCATACCCAGCAAAATTAAATTTTGATTAGCAATTTGATTTGATTTAGATGATATTTTTATGACAAAATAAAAACCTTCCATGATTTACAAAAGTTAAAAGAATTCACAGCTAGAAAGCCTGCACTACAGCACATTTTTGGCAAAATATTCCATGAAGAGGAAATGAAAAACAACAATGAAAGTCAGAAAAGAGAGGTATCACTCTAAAGGAAAAAACCTATCAAAGAGAAACCAAGTCAAGTTAAATACCAAAAGTAAACAAAAATAACTTGGAATACAAATCATGTCTCAATAATAACCCTGAATGTTAATTTCCAAAACTTAGCAATGAAAAGACTGGCAGATTGGATTTAAAAAAAAGACCCCACAATAGGATGCCTTGAACAGACTCATCTCATAGGAAAAGACACACACAGAGTGAAGGTGACAGGTGGGGAAAAATATATATCATTCTGGCTGGGGCTCAGTGGTAGAGTGCTCGCCCAGCACATGTGAGGCCCTGGGTTCAATCCTCAGCACCACATAAAAATAAATAAAATAAAAGTACTGTGTCCATCTACAATAAATAAATATTAAAAAACATACCACTCACATGGACTGTGGAAGCAAGCAGGGGTTTCCATCCTTATATCAAATAATGTGGACCTCAAGTGAAAGCCAATCAGAAGGGATAAAGGAGGATCTTTCAATCTGCTTAAGGGAACCATACACCAACAAGACATAACAATTATAAATATGTATGCCCCAAACAATGGAGCATCTATGTTCAAAGAGACTCTTCTCAAGTTCAAGGGCCAGTAGACCACAACCCAATAATTCTGGGTGACTTTAACATACCTCTGTTACCACTGGATACATCTTCTAAAGAAAAGCCAAACAAAATATAGAACTCAATAATACAATCAATAACTTAGATTTAACTGACATACATAGACTATTTCATCCTTCAACAGCTGAGTACACTTTCTTCTCAGCAGCAAATGGATCCTTCTCTAAAATAGACCATATATTATGCCAAAAAGCAACTCTAAGCAAATACAGAAAAGTAAAGATACTACCCTGCATTCTATCAGATCATAATGGAATCAAATTAGAAATCAATGATAAAAATAGAAGCTACTCCTATACCTGGACACTAAACAATATGCTAGTGAATGAATAATGGGTTGCAGAAAGTATCAAAGAGGAGATTTAAAAATTCTTAGAGGTGAATGAGAAGACAGATACAACATGTCAAAATCTCTGGGACACTATGAAGGCATTACTAAGAGGAAAGTTCATTGTAGGGAGTTCATTCTTAAAAAAAAAAAAGAAAGAAAGAAAGAAAGAAACAGTCAAACAAATGACCTAAAATTACATCTCAAAGCCCTAGGGAAAAAAATGAATCAACACCAAAAGCAGTAAAGGACATAAAATAATTAAAATCAGAGCTGAAATCAATGAAATTGAAACAAAAGAAGCAATTAAACATTGACAAAATGACTAGGAATGGAACCACCTTTGACCCACCTATCCCACTCCTCGACTATAAAAGTTTTTAAGGTCTTAAAAACAGCACACTACAGGGACACAGCCACATGAATGTTTTTAGCAGCATAATTCACAACAGCTGAACTGTGGAGCCAACGTAGATGCCCTTCAATAGAGGAATGGATAAAAAATGTGGCATTTATACACAATGGAATATTATTCATCATTAAGAGAAAATAAAATTATGGCATTTGCAGGTAAATGGATGGCTTTGGAGAAGATAATGCTAAGTAAAGTTAGCCAATCCTCCCCCCAAAAAATGCTGAATGTTTTCTCTGATGTAAGGAGGCTGTCTATAGAGGAGTAGGGAGGGGGACCATGGGAGGAATAGATTAATTATATTTAGGGCAGTGGAGTGGGAAAGGAGGAGGCAGGGGATTAGCAAGGATGGTGAAATATGATGAACATCATTATCCAAAGTACATGTATAAAGACATGAATTGGCGTCAACCTACTTTATATACAGAGATGAAAAATTGTGCTGTACATGTGTAGTAAGAATTGTAATACATTCCGCTGCCATATTTTTAATTATTTTTTTTTAATTTTCAAAATGAAAAGTTGGCTCTTTGAAAAAAAATATATTTGATAAACCCTTATCCATGTTAATGTTGAGGGGAGGAAAACTCCAATTACTAAAATCCATGATGAAAAAGGAAATATCACCATGAACACTAGAGAAATACAGAAGATAATTAGAAATTATTTTGAAAATTTGTACTCCAATAAAACAGAAAATATTGAAGACATCAACAAATGTCTACAATCATAATTTACCCAAAATGAGTGAGAATGATAAACAAGTTTTTGAAAAAAAAGAAAATGATCTGTTTGAGAGAATTTTTTATTTTTTTTATTTTTATTTTTTTTTAGTTTTGGTGGACACAACATCTTTATTTTATTTTTATATTTTGCTGAGGATCGAACCCAGAACCCTGCACATGCCAGGTGAGGGTGCTACTGCTTGAGCCACATCCTCAACCCAAAAACAGATCACTTTCAAGCAATGAAATAGAAGACACCATCAAAAGCCTACCAACCAAAAAAAAAAAAAAAAAAAAGCCCAGGACTCAATGGATACAAGACCATCAAAGAAGAACTAACACCATTATTCCTCAAATTATTCCATGAAATAGAAAAAGGAGGAACACTTTCAAACTCATTCTATGAGGCCAATATCACCTTGATTCTAAAATCGGACAAAGACACATCAAATAAAGAAAACTTCAGACCAATATCCCTAAAAATCAGATGCAAAAGTTCTGAATAAAATTCTGGCAAATCAAATACAAAAACATATCAAAAAGATCATGCACCATGATCAAGTGGGATTCATCCCAGGGATGTAAGGTTGGTTCAACATACAGAAATCAATAAATGTAACTCATCACATCAGTAGATTTAAAGATAAAAATAATATGATCATCTCAATAGATGCAGAAAAGCATTTGACAAAATACAGCACCCCTTCATGTTCAAAACACTAGAAAAACTAAGGATAACAGGAACTTACCTCAACATTTTAAAGGCTATCTACGCTAAGCCTCAGGCCAGTATCATTCTAAATAGAGAATAACTGAAGGCATTCCTCTAAAAACTGGAATAAGACAGGGATGCCCTCTTTCACCAATTTTATTCAATGTAGTTCTTGAAATACTGGCTGCAGAAATTAGATGAAAGAAATTAAAGGAATAACTATAGAAAAAGAAGAACTTAAACTAGCACTATTTGCTGATGATATAATTCTGTACCTAGAAGACCCCAAAAAAACTCCACTAGAAAACTTCTATAACTAGAATTCAGCAAAGTAGCAGTATATAAAATCAACACCCATAAATCAAAGCCATTTCTGCATATCAGTGACAAATCCTCTGAGAGGGAAATGTGGAAAACTACCCCATTTACAACAGCCTCAAAAAAGATATTTGGGAGTCACAAAAGAGGTGAAGGATCTATACAATGAAAACTACAGAACACTAAAGAGAAATCAAAGACCTTAGAAGTTGGAAAAATCTACCATGCTATTGGATAGGCAGAACTAATATAATCAAAATGACCATACAACCAAAATCAATATACAGATTTAATGCAATTCTGATCAAAATCCCAATGGAAATCTTCATGGAAATAGAAAAAGCAATCATGAAATTCATCTGGAAAATTAGGAGACCCAGAATGGCTAAAGCAATTCTAAGCAGGAAGAGTGAAGCAGGAGGTATTACTATACCAGACCTTAAACTATACTTCAGAGCAATAGTAATAAAAACAGCATTGTATTGGCACCAACACAGGGTGGTAGACCAATGGTACAGAATAGAGGACACAGAGAATAATCCACAAAATTACAACTACCTTTTATATGTATACCAAAAAACTTAAAAAAAAAAAAAAAAAAAAAAAAACAGCACACTATAGGAACACAGCCACATCAATGTTTATAGCTGCACAATTCACAATAGCTAAATTGTGGAGCCAACTAGATGCCCTTCAGTGGATGACTGGATAAAAAAATGTGGCATGTATACACAATCTAATATTACTCAGCATTAAAAAAGAACAAAATCATGGCATTTGCACATAAATGGATGGCATTGGAGAAGACAATGCTAAGTGAAGTTAGCCAATCCCCCAGAAAAAAATGTGGAATGTTTTCTCTGATATAAGGAGGCTGACTCATAGTGGCGTAGGGAGTGGGAGCAGGGGAAGAATAGATTAATTCTAGATAGGGAAGAAGGGTGGAAGGGAAAGGGAGGGAGTGGGGTATTAGCAAGAATGGTGGAATGAGGTGGTTATCATTACACAAAGTGCATGTATGAAGACTTGAATTGGGTGTCAACATACCTTATATACAAATAGAGATGGAAAATTGTGATACATATGTGTATTAAAAATTGTAAGGCAAAAAAGTACATACATAATGGCATAAATTGACGTGAGCAAACTTTATATACAGAGACAAAAAATTGTGCTCTATGTGTAATAAGGATTATAGTGCATTCCACTATTGTCATGTATTTTAAAAAATAACAAAAACTATAAAAATATTTCAAAAACTAAAAAAAAAAAATCATGACCTAAAAAAATCTGAGAAAGAAAGAAGGAAAGAAGGAAAGAAATTGTGAGATAGGATGCATGTGGTGCTACACATCTGATATATCCAGTGGTCTGGAGGATGAGGCAGGGTGATCACAATTGTGAAGATGACCCCAGCAACTGAGTGGAAACATGTCTAATATTTTTTTAAAGGTAATAGTAATTTTTAAAAATTAAGAAAAAATTTAAAAATCTAAATTTTTAAATAAAAATTTAAAAAGGGCTGAAGATATAGTTCAGTAATAGGAGATCCTGGTTACAACCCCCCTGTTTCACAAAAGGAAAAAAGAACCAAAAAAAGTCATTTTTTTCAAAGTTATAGAAAAAATATTTTTTAATTTATAAATTGTATATATGAAAACAAAAGTTCTATTCCACAAATGACTCCATCAAAGGTGTAAGGAGAAGTGACAGATGAAAGAAACCAATTGCCTCACTTTTAACCAAACTCTAAGAAAGGAGAACAGAGACTGTGAGAAAAACACAGGTAAGAGCCGAGAACAGCCCCTTCAAATAGCAGATATCTAAATGTCCCATCATCACAAAGCAATCAACGTCTTTAGAATGGAGAGACTGCACCATAAATTCACATTGTACACAAATTGAGACAGTGTTGAAGAACATGTGGGGTTATCATGAAGGGAAGATGGAGTCTGAGCCCCCCTCACTATTCATTTGTGAAAGCTGTTTTTCTAGGGACATCCATGACCCCCAGAAACAGATGTGGACCCTATAGCACCTGTTCATATGGGGACACAGCATGCTCCTCCAGAGACAAGACCTGATGACAGAGGATGTGCATTTGGGGATAAATAATAAACTATGTAAAATAACCATTTATGGAAGTCAGCCACATTTTGTTTGCCACATTGCATACCATCTGACAAATACTATGAAACAACGTGTCAGTTTTACATAGCTGTCACATAAATGTCACATTTCACAAATAATCATACTTAAAAAGCACATATGCAGAATTTGAAAAAAAATACAGATCAGCACATAACAGACTGAATAATACCCTCTGGGAATAGATGATAGGACCCCTCATTATA
Organism: Marmota flaviventris; assembly: GCF_047511675.1. Lineage (NCBI taxonomy): Eukaryota > Metazoa > Chordata > Mammalia > Rodentia > Sciuridae > Marmota > Marmota flaviventris. The sequence continues at coordinate 2,532,548 of NC_092510.1, read as the reverse complement.
AAGAGGACAGCTTCCCTCAGGTTCATCTATGACAACACCCCATCAAAGTTTCACCATGATTTCCTATTCATTGAAGATGGGACCAAAGCAAACAGTTTGAAAATTCTCCTGGAAGGTTAAATTGATATAAAATTAGCCAGGAATTCTGAACTCTAAGAGTAAAAGCAGGAGCTATCAATACCAGGAACTAATGCATATTATAAAATTATCACATTGCAGTAAATTGAGGGCCAAAAAAATCACAATGCTGAAATTTCATAGATGACACCATATATATGTAAATGCCAATTTTATTATTCAGCGCAATGAAAAGGCCTTGATGTGAATGAACAAGACAACCCAACATGAAGGGAGGTGTGGGAACTGGAGGCGCAGAGGACTGGTAGGGCTTTGGTGGAAGACGTGTGTGGTACTGGATTGTAATCCAGCACCCTGAAGAAGCACATATTGAGTAGGATTATGTTTCAAAATTATACCAGAATAGGAGGCTCCTGGATTCTCTTCACACATGAATACACCAAATAAACACCTACTTCTGTTTTGAGTCCCTCTTAAATAAAGTTATACATGGATTGAGAGACCTATGCAGTAGACAACACTGAGAAAATATCTACCATCCGAAGGGCAGGAAAAGTTGGGGTACACTTCAGCATTTGTCCTGCCTTGAGTGATGTGCTCCATAATTTGGACAGAATACCCCCATCCAGTGTCACCCAGAATAGATGAAGACTGATTGGGGTCACAAATGGAGCACATTGGACACTAAATGACTTGCAGCTAGAAACACAATTTGTCTGGTGCTCACAGAAGAATGAACTGGATATACACAAGTATCAGGATGAGAGAAAATGGGTGGTTTTCTATGGCTGTGGAGGGTCATGAGCTTTATCCATGGGAACAGGGAAGAAGGGGAGTGAGATAAAGGGTCCCAGTTTATCCATAGAAGGGATTTGCCAGCATGATCTGCAAACTGTGGCTGCTAACAATCGAGCTCCTCCCTAGCCAGTCCCTGAGGGTAGACAGGACAAATGCAGTCCACCCAGCAGCCCTGCCTGAGCCCTCTCCCCAATACCTAAGTAATAACTCCAGGCCTGACCAGTTCTTTCTGGTAAAAGTATGTCCAGGCACTCAGAGTCCCAACATTTTTTTCCCATTCCATGGACTCCATCCTAACCCACCAAGATTTGGGAGCAATGGCAACTGTGCATGTGCAAATCTCCCTGGATCACAAAGGAGGGGCTTCACATTGATGTCTGAGTATTTCCCTGTGTTACAATCCACACCAGGAGTGAAGCAAAAGTGGTCAAAACCCTGTTTCTTTCTAGAATAGGTTCACACCACCTTCCTGCAGTGAGCACAGGCAGCCTGGGTTCTAACCAATTGCATCAGGAATTCAGTCACCAGCCAAGTAGGAGAGCTTCTGCAGCCTGAGCCTAGCTGTGGGAAAGGCTCCTATCAAATAGGTGAAGGAACTAGTCCTCCAACCACGTGGGTATGGAGAAAGAGACCCGCTCACATGGGGCTAGAATATCAGTTTAGTGCAGCCATTTTTAAAAATAGCATGGAGTTCTTCAAAAGCTAACAACCACTCTGGATGCATTTCCAAAGGAACTTGAACCAGTGTGTTAATAAATGGCTGCATGCACACTGATGTTCAAGTATCCACAGGAGCCAGGACGAGGGAACATCTGAAGTGGCTTCTGGATAAGGAGACTCCTCCCAGCTGCAGGGCCATCACCTGCTCCCCTGAGAAACTACTTCCCCTAAATGCACCTGCTCATAGGTCCACAGGTGGCTCATATTTACCAGAGGCTCAGGAGACATCAGATGTGCCAGGTGTGGGATCCTCGTGTCAGGCAGAGCCAAACCAGGACCAGGAAAATATCACAGAGGGCATGAGACCCCTAGGAAATGCAGTCCACAGGGGGGATCCTCAGCCCAAAGACATTCTGACAAGGTGTCTGGCCTGGAAAAGAAAGAGGGAGTACACATGCGCGCGTGCATACACACACACACACACACACACACACACGCACACACACATTTTTACTGGAAATGGGGACAGGGGACTGGAATTTGAGGAATTCATTGATACGTGTGTACAGCTTTCGTCTGGGAGACAGGGTTCTGGATCTGACATTTTGCTTTTCTTACACTAGAACTTTCAGGGGGACCCAGGCAGGAGGGCACACACATGTAATCCCAGCCACTCAGGAGGCTGAGGCACATGTTCAAGGCCAGACTCAGCCTCTGTCTCAAGATAAATGATAAAAAGTATGAGGGATGTAGCTCAGTGGGAAAGGACCTCTGCATTCAATCCACTATGACCCCTGTCCCACAAAAAGAAAGAAAAGCTCAGGAGGAAGAAAATGCTGAGACCTCTGCAGATCCCAGCCCCCTTGGGTAGGAAAAGGGCCCACGGAGTGGTGATTTGCACGGTCCCAACACTCTGAAATCCACCACAGAAGACATTCAGGGAGGAGACTTGAGCTGCCAATTTGTACAGGAGATACCCATGTGTTCAATAATAAGAATAAAAAGAATCCAACATCTTTAGAAATCCGAGAAATGTAAAGCAAACCTATGAGAGAGAAAGTTAAATCATATCAATGAAGATAGGAAAAAATAATTCTAATAAAGTCAAGGAGTTTAAGTGCTTCTTAACTATTTGTGGAAACTGTTTTGCCATTAAAGACACTAGATAGTCCCCCACCACAGGGATTTGATGAAATCAGTTCATATGACCAGGATAATACTTTAATAGTCATGGTACATTCAGCTTAAAAATAGTATAAAATACCATGGGTAAGTTTTACACTGGTGCCATATGCATGTGATATTATGTATAACTATGACGCACTAATAAACAATCCAGCATGCTTTACTCTTAATGGAAGCATCCAGTCCTAAAATTCATCCACAAAGTTAAATATATGTAAACTTAACTAAGTAACTTTTGAATTATAAGAGCAAAAAAATAAATAAATAAATAAAAGAAGAAGTTATTACCCAACATGTACATTGTGAAGCTGTACTGTTACAATTGTCATCAAGGAATCACGAAGTCAACAGAGTCCACCCACGAACCCACATGGTTGTAAAAATCATACACTTAATTGCAATGTAAAAGTTATTATAAATCAAACCCTATCAAGGCCAATCTCAGCAACTTCGCTAGCCCGTGGGCAGAATAAAAACTAAAAACTACCAGTGAGAGAGATCAGTGGTAAAGCACCCTTCTGTTAACTATAAAAGAAAAAAAAAAAAAAAAAAAAAAAAAAAAAAAAAAACAATAAACTCCACAAAACTAGCTCAGGAATAGGCAAGGTCCCTGTTCACCTCAGCTTCCCTCCTGCAGGAAAATGGCTTTTGGAGATTTGATTTTTTGTGGGGGGAGGGTACTGGGCATTGAACTCAGGGGCACTTGACCACTGAGCCCCATTCCCAGCCTAATCTTGCATTTTATTTCGAAGCAGGATCTCCTTGAGTCTCTAAGTGCCTCACCCACTTGCAGAGGCTGGCCTTGACCTCTCAATCCTCCTGCATCAGCCCCGCCCCAGCCGCTGGGAATGACAGGTGTGCGCCATCACCCAGCTTGGAGATTGGATTTTTCTTCTAGTGGTCCCACCTGTCAATCACCAGAGCCCAGGAAGATGCAGGGCTGCCTCGCTCACCTGCCAAATAAGGACTAAGCAGGGGCTGAGGCTGCCCCAGGGGATGGGGAGGCCGCGAGGGGTCTCCGCCACTGTCACGCTCCCCACCCGGCTGGCCCGGGGGACTGAGGGGCGCTGTCCCCAATGGGCTCAGGCCTGCGGACACAGAGAGGACCCCAAGTCGGGGTCTGGCAGCTCGGATTCCCTCCACAACCGGTCTCACAGGACCGCCTCCCTGCCGGACTTCCCTCCACAGCCTCCCAGTCCAGGCACCAGGTTCCAATGCACTCTCACCATCTCCTGGTGCCCAGCAGCCAAGCCTGCCCTGGGGAGCTTCGGCTCCTGCATGGCAGGGCCACCTAGGGTCCTGGGCATGGAGTGAAGCCTGAGGTCCAACTGCAAGAATCCTGGAACCTGGGACAGCGGAGAAATAAATCCCAGGCGGAAAGCGGAAGCCCGCCCCCCTGCTCGCTAGCTGCACTCAGGATTGGACAGCGCTCAGCACGGGGGGTTCTGATTGGACAGGGAGTCACTCAGTCTCCACTCCCCCCGGAACAGCCTGAGCCCAGGGAGCCTTCTTTCTGAGTGACAGAGCGGTGATATCCGCTTCAGGCGAGGAGGAGGCCAGAATGGCAGGGTTTGGGTGCAGCTTTTTTCTTTTTTGTTTTCCTTTTGAGGTCTGGGCATTGGTTCAGGTTTAGGGTGACCAGAATTCTAAGTTCTGTTCGGTTTCGATGTTAAGAAATTGAAATCATTTCTTGAAAGTTTCACCACACAAAGCGTCTTGGAGCTGCCGACTTGTCCTCTCTTCATCTGTGCAAAATTCTCCAAGCAGAACTGGCCTTTCGCCCCTTGGGAACTGCCCAGTGCGTCACTGCCCTCGCTGGTGGAGGCTCACGGGGGTAGGGGGGGGGGGGGCTGGCAGGCGCCCTGGAGGAGGCCCCAGTTGACAGCATGAGAGCTGATTTTCCTCCAGCTGAGTTGAATCTGTATCTCCAGCCCACATTGAGGCTGAGGCAGATTAAGGAGATCAGCACAGAAGAGACCCCCAGAGTGCAGACCTGGTCCCTTGCTCTCTGTCTAATGGGGGTTGAATTCAGAGGACTTGACCTGAGCCCCTTCCCCAGCCCTAATTTGAAGTTTATTTAGAGACAGGGACTCACTGAGTTGCTTAGCACCTTGCTTTTGCTGAGGCTGGTTTTGAATTCACCATCCTCCTGCCTCAGCCTCCCCAGCTGCTGGAATGACAGGCGTGTGCCACTTTTTTTTTTCTTTTGGAGAGAAATACCTGCGGTGGCCAGAAGATAACAGCCTTGCACAGATCAAGGCCACCCTGGGTGCTCTCCCTGGTTCCCACCAGTCCCCTGGATCCCAGGCAATGGGATCCTGCCTCCTCCAAAAACCAGAGACACTCAGCCCAGATGTGTATCCTTAGAATCAGCTGAATACACTGCACTTGACAAGAAAAAAGAAAAAAAAGACAGACCCTATCTGCTTGTCTTGATGCAAACAAAGACGATGTGTTTCCAAAGAGAGCTCTGGTCTTGTCCCCCCAATTCAGTGGTGCAAAAAGTCACATAATACAGAGAACACTTCTCCTTAAGAGGGTCTCCATGGTCTGTCTCTTAATGAAAAACCATTTGGGTTTGATTGGGAGTCCAGAAAAGCCAATTCCAGGTTTTCGTAATTTGGAAAATAACTCCATAGACTCAAATGCACCCTGCTCCTCTCTGCCTTAATTAACCATGGAGGCCTCCAGGTTACATGCACCCTGGGACCCCTGCTCCTGCAGATGAATGCGGGGGGGGGGGGAGTCCTTTGTTCTACATGCAGCACCCTGAACCCCCACCTTCCGTTCAGGCTCCAACACCTTTGGCAGCATCCAATGGGGTAGCGGTTTTAAAAACTCTGTAATGTACCTAAAGACATTTCCTTATCCGGCTATGATGCTATCAATTTGGTCCCATGGTCCTTTTCAGTACTTTTTATTTTTTTTCTGTTTTATTGGTCCTTCTTAGATATACATGACCATAGAATCCATTTTGATAAAATTATCCAAACAAAAAATATACCTTATTCTCATTAGGACCCCATTCATTTGGGTGGGCATGATGGGTGGATTCACTTAGTTATTTTCATATAATTAAATAGGAACATCATGGTTGATTCATGATACTGTCTTTCCTGTTCTTATCCCCTCTCCCTTCCTGTTGTTCCCCTTTGTCTAACCCCTCACCTTCCTTGTGATGTAGATAACAAATATCAGGGAAAACATGTGACCTGTGGTTTTGGGGGATTGCCTTATTTTACTTTAGCATGATAATCTCCAGATCCATTTAATTACTGGCCAATGTCATAAAGTCATCCTTTTTTAAAGCTGAGTAATATTCCATTGTGTATACACACCACACGAATGAATAGATAAATTTTGAATAGATAAATTTATGAATAGATAAATTTCTTTATTCATCTGTTGATGGGTATTTAGGCTGGCTACATAGCTTAGCTATTGTGAGTTGTGCTATCATAAATATTGATGTGGTTGTGCCCCTGTAGTATGCCTATTTTATCTTCTGGATTTATGCTGAGAAGTGGTATAACTGAGTCAGAAGGTAGTTCCAGTCCTAGTTTCTTGAGGAATCTCCATCCTGCTTTTCAGAGGGGTTGCACCAATGTTCAGTTCCTCCAACAAGGTGTTTGCATTCCCTGTCCCCCACATCCTCAACAATTTATTGTCACTGTATTCTTGATAATTGCCATTCTGACTGGAGTGAAAGAGCAGCTCAGTGCAGTTTTAATTTGCATTTCCCTAATTGCTAGATATGTTGCCTTTTCAGTATTTATTTTTTAAAATACTTTTTATATTGGAGTCGGACACAATACCTTTATTCTATCCATTTATTTTTCTGTGGTGCTGAGGATGGAACCCAGTGCCTGCATGTGCTAGGCAAGCACTCTACAGCAGATCCCCAGCCCCAGCCCTCATTTTCAGTATTTTTTTTTTACTTTTGCTTGTCAGTAACAGCAGCCCAGTTATTTGGGGAACCAGTTTTGCTGCATTTGTGAAATGGGAACATTTCTCTTGGAGGAAGACTGAAAAGGTCAAGCCACATGCCCAGGATTCCAGGGATGAGGAGTACACAGTTGTCTTGCCCAGGATGAGAAGATTATGTGACTGAGAAAAGGGAAGGAACCAGGGACCCCTGGGGCCAGAACCCCACCTTCCCCATGAGTAAAACTGATTAATTATTATTGCTGTCAGTTTTCTTAACCCAAATGAAAAATTTTCCTGGGCTACCAGTGCCACTAAATATAGGTCCCTGGATGGAGCTCAGATTTGTCCTGAGAGGCAAGGAAAAGTGAATAACCAACCCAGTGGTTCCAATAAACAAATAGCTAGACCTTGGTCTCCTTGGGGGCAAAACGCTGGGTTTTACCCAATAATTAACAATACAACAGCACCTGACACCTAATTAGTGGGAGAGAGAGTATTGTATCAGTGAGTGTGGGGGTCTGTGGGGGGCCAGCTGCAGGAGCTTGCCTCTGGGGTGTATTCCTTGCATCTGGGAGGTTTTTCAACATTAATGAGATAAACAAAGTGGCAATAAAAATGGCAAAAACTCTCTGCAAAATTCATAAGCACTTTAAAAGCATCTTAATGTTTACACTGGATCAAATGTCCCTCAATCAGAATGCAACCATTTGAAAATGCCTGTCAACATGAAAATTTTCTGAAATCTGCTGGTTTGTGGACCCCATTTGTGGATGACTGCAAAAACCATATGAGTCCATGGCTAAATACATAAGTAAAAATAGAAATCTAATAATGAACATTCTCTTAAGACTTCTGTCCTGAAAACACTGCCCTATTTGCTTTGATAACTAAATGATCATTTAATCATTCCTCTAGCAACACTTGAGGTCCATAAAGAACTGTGGAACACATCTGGTTGGGGCAGAAATGTTGGGATACCAAGAAGAAAATTACTCTGAACCTCATAGGAGAAGGTTCATAGATCACCAGAATGCAGGAATGCCCACAAAAAAATTTAAATTAAAAACAAGGGACTGGGGTTGTGGCTCAGTGACAGAAAACCTGCCTAGCACCTGTGAGGCATAGAATTCAATACTCAGCACTATATATATATGTGTATATATATACACATATATATACGTATATATATATATATGTATATATATATATATATATACACATATATATATATACATATATGTATATATACACACATATATATATATATACATATATATACATATATATATATATATATATATATATATATATATATATATATATATATATATATATATTAAAGGTATCCTGTCCAACTAAAAAATATTTATAAAAATAAAGATCAGATTAAAAAAGAAAGAAACTCCCTGCAATGCAGCATTTCTCCTAGACCAGCTTCCTGGACCCCCAAACACTAGCATGAAATGAGCAAGCTTAGAAAAATGGGTGAGAAATTACAGAAGTCTGCTCTGGCCCTATCTCTAGTCCAGCCCCACTTAAATGTCCCTCTCCAAATAGCATCACCTCTGACCTTGTATTTGCTGTCTCTCCCTTTATGAGATTTCTCACATTTTTTCCTTTCTTTCTTATTGTGGTGCTGGAGATTGAACTTTGCAACTTGTACATGTGAAACAAGTGCAGTACTGACCTCACTCTATCCCAGGCCTCTCACGTTCTTTCCTGGATGTGTATCTGCTTTTCTAAATAGGTCTGTTCACGTGCCTGACAAATGATGAAGTATTCTTCCATGGATGATGACAATAGCATTTTCCTATTGGAGAGAACAAGGTCCTCCAGTGGCTATTCATTATGCCCAGGGATTGATATTTCATCCCTCAGATCATGGTGGCATTGGGGGTGGGTGGGTTACCTTGCATTTTCAATGAAATCAGGTTCAATCCTGGGAGTTAAGCATGCACAAGACTGCCTTGTTTACACACAAGCCATTCTTAAGGATACATTTTGTCATACAACCATATGCTATGGAAACGAGGTTCAACTTCCTTCATGGTGGACATTTTGGCATTGCAATGAAGTAGAATTGACTTCCTAGTCACTGGTATTTCTCTTGCTAATATTTGTGAAAGAGGTTTGTCCTAAATTTATTAAACACATCTCAACTTCTTGGGTCATAGTCTCATGGGAAATCATGTTTTCCAATAGGAGAGGCTCAAGGTGTGTCTAATATTCTTAAGCTCCAAGGTGCTAACAATGCAACATGGGCACAAACAGAATTTGGTCCATGAGTAATTGGAGAGATGTTCTCTTCTACACAAGTGGAGCACTATCATGACAGTCAATCTCTCAACAAAGATGGCAACTCACAACAACAGGAAGGTATTACCAAAATAGTATATAAACTGAAAAAATGCTGGAAAACGCAGAGGCTCCTGCCCCTGGAGGGCTGGGGTGGGGTGGGGTAAGATTACATCATGCTCCTCAGAACAATTTGCAATTTAAAACTCAAGAGTTGCTCATTCTGGAATTTTCTATAGCTTATACAAAGTGAAACCATGGATAAGAGAAACTATGAGAGTCAAATTGTTGTAAAACAAATACCAAGAGGCAATCTCATGAGTGGTCAGAGAGAAACAGTTGTTTAGGTACAAGACAGCATTAGTGGGTTTCCCCTAGAGAATCCAAGAAGCTGGAATGCAGTGGGAGGACATGATGGAACTTGTTTTTTTAACAATCAATGATTTTATAACTTGCAAGACTATGCTTCAAGATAAGGGGAGATTTGTACAAGGAAAGGTTTGTAGTATGTAAGCAATTCTTCAAGAAATGCCAATAGAGCCATCAAGGTTAAAGGAAATGAAAAAAGACAGAACATTGAGTCCCCATAAAATAACAAGAAATAATGGTAGATGTAGCTCAGTAGCTCAATATGGTAGCTAAATATAGCCAGTACTCTTTTCTGTTTGTTTTAAAAATATAAGTGTAAAAAAATGTACTCTATATGTATAATAAGAATTGCAATGCATTCTGGCTGTTGTGTATTTAAAAAAAATAAAATTAAAAAAATAAATGAGTGCAAAAATAACACTTAAAACACAAAAATAACACTTAAAACCAAACAAACATTGATGCTGAATGACTACAAGACTCCATTTTTTATTGATATCAGGAAATACCTAAGGCTGAGTAGTTTGTGATTAAAAAGTCCTTTAGCTCAGAATTTTAGAGTCTGAGAGCCAAGATAAAGATGCCATCCTCTTGACTTCTGGGAGTACCCATTTTGCTCTATTCCAGCATGATGGCTGTCATCATAGTGGGGACAAGTGGAAGAGTAAAAATCATATGGGCCAATATGAGCCACAGACCAGAGAGGGTCAGTCTTGATTTTTCATAACAACTCATTTTCTCATAAACTCATTCCAAGAGACTAGAGTCCATTCCTCCTGAGGGTGGTTTCCCCAGTGACTGATTTAATTCCCAGTAGACAGCACATTTGAAAGTTTTCTCTGCCTCAGTGCTACCATAATGAGGACAAAGTGTCCAACCCATAAGCTTGTTTGGGGACAAATGATATCCAAGCCATAGAAGACAAACAATGCATGAAGTTATAGTCTACGACAAAGATAAAAACCAGGATTAAGGGACAAATCTGTAAAATTAGCAATTTTTTTCTATATTATTGAAACTAATTAGGCATGAATAAAAACTGATTGTCATAAATTTAAGATGTTAGAGCTCCCAGAACAATCACTAAGGAAAAACTAAAACATGTGCCAAAAGGAGAAAATAAAATAAAAATGATACAGAAGAAAAATTAATCATTAATAGGCAATAATGGGAAAATTGATGAACCAAATATGTGTAGGTAGAAAACAAGTGGCAACATATAAGAAGCATTTTGTTCATTACTATTACTTTTTTCATTACTATTACTGAATATAGATCCAATTAATTCCAATTTTAGAAAATATATTGATCAAGGTGGCATGCATCACACATCTATGACTCTAGAAACTCAGGAGGTTGAGGTAAGAGGACTGCAAGTTTGAAGGCAAATTTGGTATTATGAGAGCCTGTCAAAGTCATCATCATCTGGGCACAGTGGCACAATTCTGTCACTAAGATACTTCTGAGACTGAGGATAGGGTATCACAAGTTAGATGCTGGCTTCAGCAACTCAACATAACACTGTGTGAAAATAAAATATAATAATATTAAAAAGTGGCTGGGGATGAAGCCCAGTGTTACACCCATGTGTAAAACCCTAGAATCCAACAAAATTATTCTGTTGTCTACATCAGATTCACTTTAGATTCCAAAACAAAGACAGGATGAGAATAAAAATAAATATAAAAATTATAAAAGTAGCAATCAAGAGCCCACCACAGTGGTTCAGTGACTTGGGAGGCTGAGGCATTAGGATTATGAATTCAAAATTGCAAGTGGTAAAAATAGAGTTCCTCTTGGTGGAATTGTCTGGCTGCAAAATAAAAGCTAATAAAGGTAAAGCAGAAAAAACCCACAGGATACAGAAAGTAATTTTAAAAGTGGTCGTGGGATGGGCTAGCCGATTTTAGGGATGAAGCTTTCACACTCAAAAGAGCAAAATGGAGCCCATGTTTGCTTTATTTATATGAGGGAATATCAAAGGTTTTCCATGGAATGTTCTTTGCCAAATAAGGTAGAAGGTGGGCTTTGCAGTTCCCAAGGGTTATGCCCAACTTCATAGCTAGAAGAGGGGTCTTCCTGGTAGAGCTGAGATACAGTCATGTGCCTTGGGCAATTTAGTGCACTCTGGGGATCTGAGGATAGTTCCCAAGTTTAGACCTAAATCTCCATGGCTCCATACCCATAGAAGACCCTCAAGTAATTCACGGGTGGCAACCTGCATACTCCCCCTCTTTACTATGCAATAGAAAATGGTGGGCTGTTATTTTAAGTTCCCGGATTCTTTTCTAACGGTGTGACAGCCTATTATCACAATGCAAAAAAAAAAAAAAAAAAAAAAAAAAAAAAAAAAAAAAAAGAACTAGTAGCAAACACTTCCTTCCAATAATATACCATGCAGAGTGTTTCAGCATGTTTCCAGGATTAAAGCCATTCCATTCTTGAAGTATTTCCAGTTAGAGAAGTAGGATCCAAAAGATCAATTTTGCTTTTTTGAATATCCTGGATGTTGTGATGTAACTCCATAAGATACAGGCTATTATTATTTGCTATGCCAAATGCCCATTAGATGATTTAACCTTCTCCAAACCCAATTGGGAAGGCTTATATATGGCTGCGGTAACACAGACCTTCACAGTCAGATGGCATATCTAGTGATGCAATTAGGTAAATTGCATTTTTTACAGGCTACAAGACATTTATCATCCTTTCTCTTAACTCTCACATTTCCAGTAATTAAAGCACAAGGATATGGAACACAGGCCTGCAGGCCATACCAGGAACCATCTTTACACCCCCTGTCTACAAAGTCAGGCATAGGGCTGTCAATGTAATATAGGAAATATGAGGCTGCAATTAAGCTCCAAACATCTTTTTGGATACTGCCTTCACTGAAGGTTAGGATATTATCAACAAAACCTCCAGGGATCCTGGCTTCCTTATGTGATTGTCTTTTTCAATTCTTGGAGAGCAGTCTAAAATATATCCACTATTTCTAGAACCTTTTTATTGTACTTGCAAGATATTTGACAGTCTATTCATTTAGGACAGGTGCCAAATTCTATTGCAGAAAGATTAGGACAGTAAGGTATTGGCAGACGTTATTTGGCAATGACTGGCTTGTTATGAGAAAGTCCCATTTTAATAACTGTTTGGACATATTGCTTAGAATCACAGGGCCCAGTATGATTGGCCAATCTAGACCCACTATATGCTGTCTTTTCTTCAAAAGATACCCCAAAATAGCCAGCATGCTTATCATGGGACCAATATATACGTAGTTGTCCACTGTAACTAGTATAATTAAATCCAGTCACAGTTCTCCTTTTCTGTCCATGTGGTTTTTTAATTCATTTTGTCTCTCTAATTGACATGGCTAAGATTCCAAGAATTATATTAAATAGAAGTGGTGAAACAGGGAATTCCTCTCTTTTAGTAATTTTCAGAGGGAATATTTCAAGTTTTTTTTTCATTTTAGAATGATGATGGCTTTGGACTTAGAACAGATAGGTTTAAAATATTGAGGTGTCTTTCTATTATCTCCAGTTTTTCTAGTTTTTGTTCTATATTTTTTATTTTCTTTTCTATTTTAAATTAATTTAATTATTTTTGCATTACAACTCTTAATACACCATTATACCACAATTTATCTTATCCCCGTATATAAGGTATGTTGACACCAAATTCACATCTTCATACATGTATCTTGTATAACAATGAGGGACTCCTTTCACCATCCATGCAATTCCCCTTCTCCCTTTCTTTCCCACCCACCCCTTTTTTGTATCTAGAGGTAATCTTCTTCTTCCCATGCTCTTCCTCTGTAACCTATTTTGAGTCACCGCCCTTATATCAGAGAAGACATTTGGAATTTGTTTTTTTTTTTTTTTTTTTTTTTTTTTGGGGGGGGGGGTTGGCTAACTTCACTTAGCATAATTTGCTCTAATGCCATCCATTTTCCTGCAAATGCTATGATATTATTATTTTTTTTAGTGTTGAGTAATATTCCATTGTGTATAAAAGCCACATTTTTATCCATTCATCCATTGAAGGGCATCTATGTTGGCTCCACAGAGTAGCTATTGTGAATTGTGCTGCTATAAACATTGATGTGGCTGTGTCCCTGTAGTATGTTGTTTTTAGGTACTTTGGGTATAGTCCAAGAAGAGGAATAGCTGGGTCGAATGGTAGTTCCATTCCCATTTTTCCAAGGAATCTCCATACTTCTTTTCATATTGGCTGCACCAATTTGCACTCACACTCATACACTGCAGGTGAATCTTTTCCTCCATATCCTCACCAGCACTTGTTATTTGTCTTCATAATAGCTGCCATTCTGAATGGAGTGAGATGGTATCTCAATTTTGATTTGCATTTCTCTAATTGCCATGTTGAACTTTTTCATATATATTTGCTGCTCAATTGTATATAATATTCTGAGAAGTGCTTGTTTTGTTCCTTGGCCCATTTATTGATTGGTTTATTTGTGAGGGGGTTGGTGTTAAGATTAAGTTCTTTAAATATCCTAGAGATGAGTGCTGTATCTGATGTGGGTGTGGTAAGAACTTGCTCCCAGGATGTAGCTATCTCTTCACCTCACTGATTGTTTCTTTTCCTGAGAAGCTGTTCAGTTTGAATCCATCCATTTATTGATTCTTGATTTTAATTCTTGTGCTCTAGGAATCTTATGAAGGAAGTTGGGGCCTAATCAAACATAATGAAGATTTTGGCCTGCTTTTTCTTCTCTTAGGTGGAGGGTCTCTGGCTTAATTCCTAGGTCCTTAAACCACTTTGAATAAGTTTTGTGCATGGGGAGAGAGAGGGATTTAATTATATTTTGCTGCATATGGATTTTCAGTTTTCCCAACACCATTTGTTGAAGTTGCTATCTTTTCTCCAAAGTATGTTTTTGATGCCTTTGTCTAGTATGTGTGTTACTCTCTGTGTCCTCTATTGTGTACCATAGGTCTACATGTCTATTTTGGTGCCAGTACTATGCCATTTTTGTTACTGTTGATCTGTGGTATCGTTTAAGGTCTGGTATAGTGATGCTACCTGCTTCACACTTCCTGCTAAGGACTGCTTTGGCTATTCTGGGTCTCCCTATTTATTCAGGATTAATTTCTTGATTTCTTTTACTATTTATATGAGGAATGTCATTGGGATTTTGATTGGAATTGCATAAATCCTGTATAGTGCTTTTGGTAGTATGGTCATATTGATAATATTATTTCTGCCTAGCTATGAACAATGGAGATCTTTCCATCTTCTAAGGTCTTCTTTAATTTCTCTTTAGTGTTCTGTAGTTTTCATTGTAGAAGTCTTCCACCTCTTTCATTATGTTGATTCATAAGTATTTGGGTTTGTGGGGTTTTTTTTTTGAGACTATTGTCATTGGGGTAGTTTTCCTAGTTTCCCTTTCAGAGGACTTGTCATGGATGTACAGATTTCCTTTGATTTATGGGTGTTGATATTATATGCTGATACTTTGATGAATTCAATTACTAGTTCTAGGAGTTTTCTGTTGGAATTTTTGGATCTTCTAGATATAGAATATTGTAATTAGCAAATACTTCCAATTTTGATTCTTCTTTTCCTATGTATATCCCTTTAAATTATTTCATCTAATTGCTATAGCCAGTGTTTCAAGAACTATGTTGAATAGAAGTGGTGAGAGAGGGCATCCCTGTCTTGTTCCAGATTTTAGAAGGAATGCCTTTAATTTTTCTCCCTTTAGAATGATGTTGGCCTGGGGCTTAGTGTAGATAGCCTTTATGATGTTGATATGTTCCTGTTATCCCTAGTTTTTCTAGTGTTTTGAACATGAAGGAGTGCTGTATATTGTCAGATGTTTTTTCTGCATCTGAGATGATCATGATTCTTACCTTTCAGTCTATTGATGTAATGATTTACTCTTATCAATTTCCGTATGTTGAACCAAACTTGCATCCCTAGTATGAACCCCACGTGATAATGGTGCACATGTTTTTTAACATGTTTTCGTATTCAATTTGCCAGAATTTTATTCAGAATTTTTGCATCTATGTTCATTAGAGATATTAATCTAAAGTTTTCTCTCTTTGATGTGTCTTTGTCTGATTTTAGAATCAGGGTTATTTTAGCCTCAGAGTGTGGAAGTGTTCCTTCTTTTTCTATTTCATAGAATAATTTCAGGAGTATCAGTGTTAGTTCTTCTTTGACGGTCTTGTAAATCTCATCTGTGTATCCATCCAGTACTGGGTTTCTTTTGGTTGGTAGGATTTTGATAGTGTCTTCTATTTCATTGCTTGAAAATGATCTGTGTAATTTGTATATATAATCCTGACTCACTTTGAGTAATTTTATGATTCTAGACACTTGTCGATGTCTTCAATATTTTCTGTTTTATTGGAGTACAAACTTTGAAAATAATTTCTAATTATCTTCTGTATTTCTGTAGTGTTCATGGTGATATTTCCTTTTTCATTATGGGTTTTAGAAACTTGAGTTTTTCTCTCCTTCTCTACATTAGCATGGATAAGGGTTTATTGATTTTTATTTATTTTTTTCAAAGAGCCAACTTTTTATTTTGTTAATTTTTAATTGCTTCTTTTGTTTCAATTTAATTTATTTCAGGTCTTATTGTAATTATTTCCTGTCTTCTACTGCTTTTGGTGTTGATTTGTTCTTTTTCAGGGCTTTGACATGTAATTTTAGGTCATTTATTTGTTGACTTTTTCTTTTTTTAAGGAATAAACTCCATGCAATAAACTTTCCTCTTAGTACCACCTGCATAGTGTCCCAGAGATTTTGATATGTTGTATCAGTGTTCTCACTTACCTCTAAGAATTGTTAAATCTCCTTTTTGATGTCTTCTGTAAACCAGTTTTCATTCAGTAGCATATTTTTTAGTCTCCAGGTGTTGGAGTAGCTTTTATCTTATACCTGACGTCTAATTTCATTCCATTATGATCTGAATGCAGGGTAGTGTCTCTACTCCTTTTTATTTGCTTAGAGTTGCCCTGTGGCATAGTATATGGTCTATTTTTGAGAAGGATTCATGTGCTGCTGAGAAGAAAGTGTATTCGCTTGTTGAAGGATGAAATATTCTATATATGTTAAATCTAAGTTATTGATTGTCTTATTGAGTTCTATAGTTTCTGTTTATCTTTTGTTTGGAAGATCTATCCAGGGGTAAAATATATGTGTCAAAGTCACCCAGAATTATTGTGTTGTGATCTGTTTGACATTGGAAATTTTGATGATTTTGTATGATGAACATAGACGCTTCATTGTTTGGGGCATAAACATTTATAATTGTTATCTCTTGTTGGTGTATGGTTCCCATGAGCAGTATGAAATATTATTGTTTTTCCCTTCTGATTAAATTTTACATGAAGTCCACATTATTTGATATAAGGATGGTAACCCCTGCTTTCTTTCACAGTCAATGTGAGTGGCATTTTTTTAATATTTATTTTTTGTAGTTGTAGATGGACATAATACTTTTATTTATTTATTTTTATGTGATATTGAGGATCGAACCCAGGACTTCACACATGCCAAGTGAGCGTTCTGAGCCCCAGCCCCAGTCTGAGCAATATGTGGTTTTATTTTTTTTAATATTTATTTTTTAGTTGGACACAATACCTTTATTTTGTTTACTTATTTTTATGCAGTACTGAGAATCAAACCCAGGGCCTTGCACACACTAGGCTAGTGCATGCCTGCTGAGCCACAAACCCAGGCCCCAAGTGATATGTTCTATTCCAACCTGTCACCTTCACTCTGTGGATGTCTTTTCCTGTGACAGGAATCTCTGGAAGGCAGCATATTTTGGGGTCTTTTTTTAATCCAATCTGCCAGTCTATGTCTTTTGATTGCTGAGTTTTGGAAATTAAAATTCAGGGTTATTATTGAAATATGATTTGGATTCCTAGTTATTTTTGTTTATTTTTGATAGTTAAATTGACTTGGTTTCTCTTTGTTAGGTTTTTCCTTTAGTGATACCTCCCTTTTCTGACATATGTTGTTTTTTATTTCCCCCTCATGTAATATTTTGCCAAGGATGTTCTGTAGTGCAGGCTTTCTAGCTGTAAATTCTTTTAACTTTTGATTATCATGGAAGGTTTTTATTTTGTCATAAAATATCAATATAAAGTTTAATTTAGCTGGATATGATTCTTGGTTGGCATCCATTTTCTTATAGAGCTTGGTATATGTTATTGCAGGATCTTGTAGCTTTCAGGGTCTGGGCTGAGAAATCAGCAGAGATCCTAATTGGTTTCCCCTATATGTAATCTGATTCCTTTATCTTGTGGCTTTTAAAAATCACTTCTTATTCTGTATGTTGGGTATTTTCATTATAATGTGCCTTGGTGTGGGTCTGTTGTGATTTTGTACATTTGGCATCCTGTAAGCCCCTTATATTTGATTTTCTAATTTACTCTTAACATTTGGAAAATTTTCTGATATTATTTCAATGAATATTTTGTTCATTCCTTTGGTTTGGACCTCTATGCCTTCCTCTACCCAATAATTGTTAAATTTGGTCTTTTCATGTTATCCCATAATTATTGAGTGTTCTGCTCATGATTTCTTACCATCTTCATTGTGGTAAACTTTATTTTCATGATTATATATTTTGTCTTCATTGTCTGAGGTTCAGTCTTCCAAGTGATCTATTCTGTTGGAGATGCTTCCTATTAAGTTTTTAATTTGGTTTATTATTTCCTTTATTTCAATGCTTTTTTTTCCAGAACTTATATCTCCTTATTGAAGTAATCTTTTGCTTCCTGTATTTGCTTATGTAGCTCTTTGTCAAAAAAAAAAAATATTTGCTGCCTATATTTGCTCTCTTATGTAATCCTTTAAATCAGAGAACATTTTAATTATGTACATCCTAAACTCCTTCTCTATCATTTCTCCTGCTGTTCTGGCCATGGATTCCAATAACAGCATCTTTCTTTGGGGCACATTTTTCTCATGGTTTCTCATGTTCATCTTCCCTTCCAGCTCTGTGTTTTCAAGGTGTTACAGTTTTTACCCTGGAAGCTTGTAGTATCCCTAATGGGCACCAATATCTCCCCTTTAAAGGAGACATCAAATTCACAGAGACCAATACAAACAATATACAGCCTTAAACCAAATAGCTGCTATTAATATGTTTCTAGCTTTGTCACAATATACAGAAACAGTGAGTTCAATCATTATCTACAACATAAACAATAGGTTTACAAATAGGTCTACAGTTTCTGTTGGTGGACAAAGAACCAGGAGTGGGGTATAGGATGAGATGTTGAGGAGATGGGAGGTGAGGATATATAGTTATTAGATCTTAGGAAGAGTGAAAGAGGAATGAAAAGAAGTTGGATAGTAGCATGAGAAAAGAGGAAGTGTTTTGGGTGAGACAAGTTAGTGGGAAGACAATAGAGGGAATACAAAACACAAATATAATAATTAAGAAACAAAAATGTAGAAATAGGAGATAAAAGAATATACAACACAACTGTAATATACTATTAAGACCTCCCAGACCTCAGTAGCCTAATCTATGAAAAATTCTCGGTTTTACAAATATTGGGGATGTGAGGGTGGCAGAAGAGAGAAAAGAGAAAAAAAAATTCAAAGGAAGATACAGGATTGTTTTTCTTGGAGTTCAGTATCTTTCCTGCTTCATTTCTCTTCTACTAGTTGGGGTTGTCTGTTGTTTGCTAGTGTCTCCACCCTCAGGATGGTGAAGGTTTTTAGGGTGAAAAGGTTGGTCTTGGGGGTGGAGTTCCTGGAAATGGGGTGTAGTACTTTCCAGTTCCTGTGTGAGACTGCACCCCAAAGATATCATCTTGGGCCCACCTGGAGACCTCACAATTCCTGGCCTCTAATTTAGACTCTGAACTTTTTTTTTATTTGCCCCTTTCTATTTCCCAATCACAATCTCCTCTCCACAGAGGTCTTGTGGGCTGTTCCCTGGGGCCTGTGCACCTGTTGTGGAGAGATGTTGAGCAGATGAGGACCAGGCTCTGCAAGCTATGGACCAGTCGTGTGGCTGCAAGCACTGTGCTGGGTTAGCAGCCGCGGGGAATAGGGGTGATTTGGGGATTATAGGTACCTTGATATTGCTTCTAGGCCCCAGCCTGTGTCCCAAGCTAGTAGTTGCTCTTAATAAAGATGGCGACAAAGTTGTTCCAAGTTGGAGGCAACTGCTTTCAAGGATAGGCCTGATGGTGGCATTAGGTGGCCTGTTCAAAGATGTAGCTCTGTGGCATGCAGTGTTGTGGCTGGCATCTGTCTCCAAACCCTGTCCAGTGTCCCCAGGTGCAGACTACCACATTTAGGGGACTATGGCAATGGTTGTAGCTTCCCAAGATTAAGGAACACTGGGGGAGTCCCACGTTGGTAATTGGAGTCCACACAGGAGTGGTGGCTGGGGATCCTGCAGGGCAGTGTCCACCAGGATTCCTGCATGGGTGGGCAGCTAGGAGTCCTGTGCGGGTGCCAATGCTGGTGGTTCTGCATGGGCATGGTGGCTGGAAGACCTGTGTGGGCTTTGAGACCAGCATTCCTGCATGGGAGCAGCGGTCAGGGGTCCTCTAATAACTCTCAGAGAAACAGTATTTCCACTGCTTGAATCTTAGGTTACAGAGTGACACAGCATGCAGCCTCCCTCTATCCCACATCTAGAATTTCTCCCTGTTTTCTGCAATTTATATTAACCATGTGACCAAATGTTCATGCTAATCTGATAGCTGCTAAACCTGGGTAGTTGTTGTCAAACTTGTGGAAATCTTTTCCAAAATATGGCTGAAGGTTACTATATTGTTTAAAAAAACACACAGCAAGACATTGGGCAGACAACTCCAACCTGAAGTATTAATATTTTATGCTTCTTTCCATAACTGCAACTAATCAGAGATGTAAATGACATTCTACCCTGAAGAAATAGCCCCTCTTTTTTTAGACTATGTCTCATAACTTATGCCATAAGATATATCCTGAAGCTAAATGTGACTTTTTTTTTTAATTTGCAATGGAAAACCCTGATTTAAACATGGGGAAGTCTGATACTCATATGGATTTCCTGATAACACTTGTTTTAGTTTTGGAGATGGGTAGATTTTTTCCTGATCTTTGTCTTCTAAATTGAGAACAGGAAGTTTGCTGGCTGTTGTATCTCATCTCTTGTGCCTGGTAATATGTGTGGGGGAGATTATAGTCTTGTTCTCTTGGTTTCTGACTTATATTTAATAGAGTTTTTCTGATACTCTCACCAGTATCTTTGCCTTTGTCAAAGGAGTATTGCAACTCATTTGTGTTTCTTGCTGTCTCACTTTTGGGGTTTTCCAAAATGAGGTATGAGGTAGAAGTGGTTTTTAAGTGGAGATTTTTAACGTAGGAGTTCACTAATTACTGTTATAAGCAACAGATGAGCTCAGAAAAGTAACAAATTTTAATACCATCAGTTATTTATGAGCATAAGAAAATAAGTAGCAAACAAAATTAAAGACAGTTCTAATCATGATAATATCAAAAGTAAAATATTTGAGAATTTTTGAAAAAAAAATGTGTACACTTGAACATTTTACATGGCTTGTTTTTAGAAAATAGAATATCATCCCCATGCCACCTCCTTTTTTGGGGGACCTTAACTTCATAGAATGAAGACAGGAATTAAAGACTTCCCCCTGTGATCCTGAGAATAGGACCTAGATATAGTCTACCAGTGAGCTCTATCATCATCCCATTTTTATTTTTATTTGAGATATAATCTTGCCAAGTTAGTGAGGCTAGACTCAAAGTTGTGACACTCCAGACTCAGCTTCCCAAGTAGCTGGGGTTACATGCATGTGCCATCACAAACCCTGGCAGGGATTTCAGTCTTTTTTGTTTTCTTTAGTTGTAGATGGACACATTATTTTATTTTATATATTTATTCTTATGTGGTGCTCCTGAGCCCCAGCCCCAGGGATTACATTCTTGACTTTCATATAACAGGTTGGGTCATGATAATATCTAGGTTTGCAAACATGTATAATGTCCCCATTTTTGTGAGCAGAAGGTAGAGGCCACAATGAGAGAAAATGTCTATTCTTATCCTTGGAAGTGGAACATCAAATGTGGATTCACCTGCAACTTAGTATTTGAAGATGTCTGAGATATTAAAAAAAAGCAAAAGAGACATGAGGCCAAGGCTCTGAGGAAGGGGGACTAGGTATTTCAAATTGGGAGGCTGCAGACTGAGAAAATCAATGCTAAGCTAGCTGGGTATGGATAACAGGGTCCCTCAAATTTAACTGTAGGATCACAGAAGATATATTAAAAATACCATTAAGTGGGTGCATTTTAAAAAGATTATCATGGGTAGGACTTGGTCGGAAGTCATCATTATCACACCCCACCCACACACTGATGCCATTACATCACTTTTACCTCTTCCCAACTTTAGCAGTCAAGCCAACATCCACCCCTCAAGGTGCATTCTTCCATGAAGAGAAAGGACTAAGTCATAGCACCTTGGGGATCACAAGGGGCAGACCTTTTCCTAGCTTATGGCAGAAACTAGCAAAGGAATGGCAGAGTTCAGGAACATCTCTGTCTCTTTTCTCTCACAAACAAATAACTAGAGATTTCAATTATAAATTGATGGATGAAATGAACTTGGGAGTATTGGGCCAAATATTTGCAACACTGAAAATATAAATGTTCAGCAGCCTAATGTCTTAATTATTTTTCAAGTTTGTTTTTGTTTTTGATGCTGTGGATTGAGCCCAGGGGCACTCAACCTCTCAGCAAATTTCCTGATCTTTTTTGTATTTTAGTTAGAGACAAGGTTTCACTGAATTGCTTATTCCTTTGCTAAGTTGTTGAGGCTGGCTTTGTATCAGCCTCCAGAGACACTGGGATTACAGTCATGCACCACAACACCTTGCTAAGGTTTTATTTCATTATTTGCACAAGAGCACTTTTTTCGTGTAATATAACCTACTGAATGCTCTCAAATTTTTGCACTTCGTGAAAAATTCAAAGAGAGAGCTTATTATCTTTATATTAACAAACTTAAAGGATATGAATTTTTTCTTATGCCTTGACTTCTTTTCAATTAATAAAATAAGGTTAGGACATAGTTTTCTAGTTTCTTTATTCTTTTTTTTTTTTTGGTGGGGGGTATACAAGGGATTGGTCCCAGTATCACTCAACCACAAATCCAGTTGCACAGTCATGTTTATTTATTTTATTTTTTTTAGAAACAGGGTCTCACTGAGTTGTATAGGTCGCTATTAATTTTCTGAGGCTGTCTTTGAACTCATGAATTTCCTGGCCTCAGCCTCCCAAGCCATTGGGATTGCAGGTGTGTGCCCACACTCCCAGTTTCTTCATTCTGTTGTAGTTGTCAATTTCTTTTGTTACATAAATTCAAGTTGAATAACAGTATGTTTAACAATACAGATATAGAGAAAAGCCAGTGATGTAGGTAAGCAAATGAATATATCCACCAGAAAGTATATAATGTACTCGGCCATCAATACCAACTCCTCTAATGGTCAGCAAAATAGATGGAATTGAATGATGTCATGCTAAGTGAAGAAATACACAAAATCTTCACATCTCATGTGTTAACTAAAATAATATCATGTGAAAGTACAATAGTAATTAGTATGGCTGAGGAAGTGTGTCATGGGCATCGAGGGCAGAAGAGGGTATTTGGATATTATGAATACATGTTTATGCATATATATATAAACATCACACTGAATCCCATTAATTAGTATGTGCAATTGCTATGTGATGTTAAAATCCATCATCTCTCAGAATTACTGAATTCTGCACTAAGAACAGAATCCTGCTGTCTTTTGTAATTTGCAGTATATGATGCGATACTATTGATGATGCTCCCTGATAACCACCAGGCTCTCCCTATGCATCTATTCAATTTTCTTCCAGGCTCTGAACATAGAGTATGCAATGTATTTCTGCATCTGGATCATCTCACTTAACCTAAAGTCCTCCAGCTTGTCTGTGTTATTAGAGAATATTCTTTTGTTTCTGGGGTTTTGACCCAGGGTTGCCTTACCAGTGAGAGAGATCCACCATCATTTTCTTTTTCAGTTTTAAGACAGAATGTTACCAAACTACTAAGGCTGGCATTCAAATTTTGCCAACACTGGCACATACATCATCCTTCTTTTGAAAATTGAGTAGTAAGTGAGGTGTGGAGGCACATTTCTTTTGTCATGCTATGGACTCAGGAGGCTGAGGGAGGAGAATCACTATCTTGGAGCATCTGTCAGGAGATAAATGATAAAAAGTACGAGGGATATACCTCTGTGGGAAAGGACCTCTGCATTCAATCCACTATGCTCCCCATGCCCCCCCAAAGAAAGAAAACCTCAGGGGGGAGAAAAACCTGAGACCCCTGCAGATCCTAGCCCACTTGGGTCGGAAAAGGGCCCATGGAGTGGTGATTCTCACAGTCCCAACACTCTGTAATCCACCACAGAAGAAATTCAGGGAGGGGACTTGAGCTGCCAATTTGTACAGGAGATACCCATGTGTTCCATAATAAAAATAAAAAGAATCCAACATCTTTAGAAACCCAATAAATGTAAACTAAAACCCTATCAGAGGGAAAATGTAATAGTATCAATGACGATAGGAAACAAAAGAATTCTAATAAACTCAAAAAGTTTAAGTGCTTTCTTAACTATCTGTGGAAACTGTTTTGCCATTAAAGACACATGATAGTCCCCCACCGCAGGGACTTGCTGCAATCAGTTCATATGACCAGGATAATACATTAATAGTCATGGTACATTCAGCTTATAAATAGTATAAAATACCATGGGTAAGTTTTACACGGGTGCCATATGCATGTGGTATTATGTATAACTATGATGCACTAATAAACAATCCAGCATGCTTTATTATTAATGGAAGCACCCAATCCTAAAATTCATCCACAAAGTTAAATATATGTAAACTTAACGGAGAAACTTTTGAATTATAAGAGAGAAAAAAAGAAGTTATTACCTAACATGTGCATTGTGCACCTGTACTGTTACAATTGTCATCAAGGAATCACGAGGTCAACAGAGTCCACCCACGAACCCACGTGGTTGTAAAAATCATACACTTAATTGCAACGGAAAAGTCATTATCAATCAAACCCTAACCAGGCCAATCTCAGCAACTTAGCTAGACCCGTGGTCAGAATAAAAACTAAAAACTACCAGGCACATAACAGAAGGGTGCTTTACCACTCAGCTAACTACCAAAACAAACAAACAAAAAATCTCCACAAAACTAGCTCAGGAATAACGAGGTCCCTGTACACCGCAGCTCCCCTCCTTGCAGGAAAATTGTGGAGATTTAATTTTTTTTTTCTTTTGGTACTGGGCATTGAACTCAGGGGCCCTCAACCACTGAGCCCCATCCCCAGCCCTATTTTGCATTTTATTTTGAGGCAGGGTCTCGGTGAGTCTAAGTGCCTCGAGAAGTTGGCGAGGCTGGCCTTGACCTCACAATCCTCCTGCATCAGCCCCCCACCCCCAGCCGCTGGGATGACAGGTTTGCGCCATCTCCCAGCTTGGAGATTGGATTCTTCTAGTGGTCCCACCTGTCAATCCCCACAGCCCAGGAAGACAAGATGCAGAGGCTGCCGAGCTCACCTGCCAGATAGATAGGACTCGAGCAGGGGCTGGGGCTGCCCAGGGGATGGGGAGGCTGCGAGGGGTCTCCGCTACTGTCACGCTCCCCACCCGGCTGGCCAGGGGAACTGAGGGGCGCTGTCCCCCAGGGGCTCAGGCCTGCCAATGCAAAAAGCGCTCAGAGTCCGGGTCAGCCAGCTCCTGTGTTTCCCGCCACAGCCAGTCCCTCTGGATGGCTTCCCTGTCCAGTCACCAGGTGCCACTGCACACTCACCATTTCCTGGTGCCCAGCAGCCAAGCCTGCCCTGGGGAGCTTCGGCTCCTGCATGGCAGGGCCACCTGGGATCCTGGGCATGAGGGAAGCCTGGAGTCCAACTGCAGGAGTCATGGAACCGCGGACCTCAGAGAAATAAATCCCATCCGGAGCGCGGAAGCCCGCCCCCTGCTCGCTGCTTGCGCTCAGGATTGGTCAGAGCTCAGCACGGAGGATTCTGATTGGACAGGGCGTCAGTCAGTCTCTGCTCTCCCCAGCCTGAGCCCAGGGAGCCTTCTTTTTGAGTGACAGCGGGTGATGTCTGCTCCAGGCAAGAAGGAGGCCAGAATGGCAGGGTTTGGGTGCAACTTTTTTCTTTTTTTTTCTTTTCCTTTTGAGGTCTCGGCATTGGGTTAGGGTCAGGGTGACGAGAATTCTAAGTTCTGTTGGGTTATAATGTTAGGAAATTGAAGTCATTTCTTGAAAGTTTCACCACCTGGGCCTCCTCCTATAATAAGACCACCCAGAGCGTCTCCAGGGTGCTGACTTGTCCTCTGTTCATCTGTGCAAAATTCTCCAAGCAGAACTGGCCTTTCTCCCATGGGAACTGCCCAGCGCATCACGGCCAGCGCTGGTGGAGGCTCACAGTGGGCCTGGCAGGTGCCCTAGAGGAGGCTCCGACCTGGTTGGCAGCATTAGAGCTGATGTTCCTCCAGCTGAGTAGAATCTGTATCTCCAGCCCACATTGAGCTGGAGGCAGAGTAAGGAGATCAGCACAGAAGAGACCCAGAGAGCACAGACCTGGGTAAATCCCACCTGCACCCAGGCTCCCTCACTCTCTGGCCACTGGGGGTTGAATTCAGAAGACCTCTGAGCCCCTTCCTCAGCCCTAGTTTGAGTTTTATTTAGAGACAGGGTCTCACTGAGTTGCTTAGAACCTTGCTTTTGCTGAGGCTGGCTTCGAATTCGCCATGCTCCTGCCTCATCCTCCCCAGCCACTGGAATGACAGGCGTGTGCCACTTTTCTCTCTTTCTTTTCTTTTCTTTTCTTTTCTTTTCTTTTCTTTTCTTTTCTTTTCTTTTCTTTTTGAAAGAAATACCTGCGTTGGCCACAGGATAACAGCCTTGGACAGATCAAGGCTACCCTGGGTACTCTCCCTGGTTCCTGCCAGTCCACTGGATCCCAGGCAATGGGATCCTGCCTTCTCCAAAAAACAGACACACCCTGCCCAGGTGTGCATCCTCAGTATCAGCTGAATACTCTGCACTTGACAAGAAAAAAGAAAAAGAAAAAAAGACAGACCCTACCTGCTTGTCTTGATGCAAACAAAGCCGATGTGTTTCCAAAGAAAGCTCTGGTCTTGTCCCTCCAATTCAGGGGTGCAAAAGTCACATAATACAGAGAAGACTTCTCGTTAAGAGAGGCTTAAGGGTCTGTCTCTTTAAGGAAAAACAATTTGGGTTTAATTGGGAGTCCAGGAAAGCCAATTCCAGGTTTTCCCAATTTTGTAAATAACTCCATAGACTCAAATGCACCCTGCTCCTCTCTGTCTTAACTGTGGAGGCCTCAAGGTTACTTGCCCCCTGGGACCCCTGCTCCTGCAGATGTATGCAGGGCGGGGGTCCTTTTTTCTCCATGCAGCACCCTGAACCTCCACCTTCCCTTCAGGATCCAACACCTTTGGCAGCATCCAATGGGGGAGCGGTTTAGAAAATTCTGGAATGTACCTAAAGACATTTCCTCATCTGGTTATGATGCTAACAATTTGGTTCCATGGTCCTTTTCAGTACTTTTTTTTTTTTTTCCTGTTTTAGTGATTCTTCTTAGATATACATGACCATAGAATCCATTTTGGTAAAATTATCCAAACATAATGTATACCTTATTCTCATTAGGACCCCATTCATTTGGGTGGGCATCATGGGTGGATTCACTTAGGTATTTTCATATATTTAAGTAGGAACATTATGGTCGATTCATGCTACTATCTTTCCTGTTCTTATCCTCCCTCCCTTCCTGTTGTTCCCCTTTGTCTAACCTCCCACCTTCCTTGTGATGTAGATAACAAATGTCAGGGAAAACATGTGACCTGTGGTTTTGGGGGATTGTCTTATTTTACATTAGCATGATAATCTCCAGATCTATTCATTTAATGGACAATGTTATGAAGTCATCCTTTTTTAAAGCTGAGTAATATTCCACCCTGTATACAAACAACAATTTCTTTATCTATTAATCTGTTGATGGGCATTTAGGCTGGCTCCATAGCTTAGCTATTGTGAGTTGTGCTATCATTAACATTGATGTGGTTGTGCCCCTGTAGTATGCTTATTTTACCCCCTGAATTTATGCAGAGGAGTGGTATAGCTGAGTCAGAGGGTAGTTCCAGTCCTAGTTTCTTGAGGAATCTCCATCCTGCTTTCCAGAGGGTTTGCACCAATGTGAAGTTTCTCCAACAAGGTGTGAGCATTCCCTGTCCCCTACATCCTCACTAATTTATTGTTACAGTATTCTTGATTATTGCTATTGTGACTGGAGTGAAAGAATCTCAGTGTAGTTTTAATTTGCATTTCCCTAATTGTTAAATACATTCCCTTTTCAGTATTTATTTTTTAAAATACTTTTTCTATTGGAGTTGGACTGAATACCTTTATTCTGTCTATTTATTTTTCTGTGGTGCTGAGGAAGGAACCCAGTGCCTGCTCATACTAAGCAAGCACTCTACAGCTGATCCCCAGCCCCAGCCCTCATTTTTAGTATTTTTTTACTTTTGCTTCTCAGTTATAGCAGCCCAGGTATTTGGGGGACCAGTATTGCTGGATTTGTGAAATGGGAACATTTTTCTTGAAGGAAGACTGAGAAGGTCAAGCCACATACCCAGGATTCCAGGGATGAGCAGGACACGGTTTTCTTGCCCAGGATGAGGAGAAGATTATGTGGCTGAGAAGAGGGAAAGAGCCAGGAACACCCTGGGGCCAGAACTCCTCTTTCCCCCATGAGAGAAATAATTAATTATTATTGCTGTTAGTTTTCTTAACTAAAATGAGAAATTTTCCTAAGCTACCAGTGCCACTAAATATAGGTTCCTGGATGGAGCTCAGATTTGTCTTGAGACTCAAGGAAAAGTGAATAACCAACCCAGTGGTTCCAGTGGTTCCAATAACCAACAAGCTAGACCTTGGGCTCCTTGGGGAGAAAACACTGCTTTTACCCAGTAATTAACAATCCAACAGCACCTGACACCCAATTAATGGGGGATGGAGAATTCATTCAGTGGGTGTGGGGGTCTGTGTGTGGCCAGCTGCAGGAGTTTGCATTTCTTGCATCTGAGAGGTTTTTCAACACCAATGAGATAAACAAATTTTCGAGAAAACTGGCAAAACCCTCTGCAATATTCTAGCCAGGAAAATTCATAAGCACTTTAAAAGCATCTTAATGTTTACCCTCAGTCAAATGTGCCTCAATCTGAATGAAACCATTTAAAAAGAGTTGTCAATATGAAAAGTTTCTGAAATCTGCTGGTTTGTGGATCACTGCAAATCCATATGAGTCCATGGCTAAATACATAAGTAAAAATAGAAATCTAATAATGAGTATTTTCTTAAAACTTCTGTCCTGAAAACACTGCCCTATGTGCTTTGATAACTAAATGATCATATAATCATTCCTCTAGCAACACTTGAGGTCCATAAAGAACTGTGGAACACATCTGGTTGGAACAGAAATGCTGGGATACCAAGAAGAAAGTTACTCTGAACCTCAAAGGAAAAGATTCATAAATCACAAGAATGCAGGAATGCCCACAAAATATTTGAAATTAAAAACAAGGGACTGGGGTTTTGGCTCAGTGACAGAACACCTGCCTAGCACCTGTGAGGCACTGGGTTCAATCCTCAGTGCCACATTAAATAGAAATATATAAAATAAAGGTATACTGTCCAACTAAAAACTATTTTTTAAAATAAAGATCAGATTTATATATAAAAAAGCAAGTCCCTGCAATGCAGCATTTCTCCTTGACCAGCTTCCTGTACCCCCAAATACTAGCATGATGTGAGCAACCTTAGAAAAATGGGTGAGAAATTTCAGAAGTGTGATATGGCCCCATCTCTAGTCCAGCCCCACTTAAATATCCCTCTCCAAATAGCAACACCTCAGACCACGTATTTTCTGTCTCTCTCTTTAGGGCTTTCTCACATTTTTTTTTTCCTTTTTTTCTTCTTGTGGTGCTGGGGATTGAACCTGGGACCTTGTGCATGCAGGGCAAGCACGCTACTGATTTCACTGAATTCCCGGCTCCTCACGTTCTTTCCTGAATGTGCATCTGTTTTCTACATAGGTCTGTTCACAGCCTGACAATGATGAAGTTCTTTTCTGCCTTGAAAACCAAGGAACCTACTTTTTCTTAGCTGATGTCCCTCTCTCTCCCTGGAATCCCTTCCCATTACACAACCTCACACAGTCAGAGTCAGACTTGAGCTTTGGAATTGTGTGGGTTTTTTATTGTTTTGGGTCTGATATCACATACATCACTGGATGGAGATAACCAGCATCTATACATTTTTTTTTTTTAATAAGCAAAGGACAAGGTTTGGTAGCACATGTCTGTAAGGCCAGGCATTCGGGAGGCTGCTTCAGGAGGATCTCAAGTCTGAGGCCACAGTTGGCCTCATAGCAAGACCCTGACTCAAAATAAAATATTCAAAGTTCTGACACTGGGTGAGTCTTCATGAACAATTAAGGGTCAGAGTTCCTGTTTCAACAGTCTCCACTTAGGATGCTGTGTGTAGGTATGTGACTGTTATCTTCCAACAGGACCTATAGCAGTGGTGGTGCCCACCTGTATTAATAAATGAATCAAATGAAGTGAGTAAATAAGTAAAGCAATAAAAGATCTGACATTGTTGCTGGTTGTGATCCCAGAGATATGGAGGTTAGGTTGTGTTTTTTGGCTCTTGTGTTCTTGCAAGAGTGGATTTTAGATAATACATAAAATGTAATCAAAGTAGAGCAAGCTTTATTGGCCCAGAAATCACTATCAAGAGGGAGGGAGGCAAACAGTGAGGCTTCTCTGATATCTTTAGGCCTCACACCCCCTATGCTCATCAAGTTTATGGGAGATGTTGTGTGATTCCAGAGGTCTGCCCATGGACCAATTCCTAGTTCTTAACTGACAGTAGGATTGCATCATATTTGTCGGTTCCTCCTCCACATGGTCTTGTCCAGAGACACCAAAGCAAAACCCGAGTGTGTGTCTGTGTGTGTGTAAATTTTACTATAACAAAACTTTTATTATGGCAGCTACTATGAAGACAAACAACAATAAGTGTTGGCGAGGACGTGGGGAAAAAGCATACTCATACACTGCTGGTGGGACTGAAAATTGCTGCAGCAAATATGGAAAGCAATATGGAGATTCCTTGGAAATCTGGGAATGGAACTACCATTTGACCCAGCTATCCCTCTCCTCGATCTAAACCCAAAGGACATAAAAAACAGCATACTACAGGGACACAGCCACATCAATGTTTAGAGCAACACAATTCACAATAGCTAAACTGTGGAGCCAACTTAGATGGCCTTGAGTGAATGCACGGATTAAAAAATATGCATTATATATACATAATGGAATTTTAATCAGCAACAAAAGAGAATAAAATCATTGCATTTGCAGGTAAATGGATGGCGTTGGAAAAGATAATGCTAATGGAAGTTAGCCAATCCCCCAAAAACAAATGCTGAATGTTTTCTCTGATATAAGGGGGCTGACTCATAGTGGGGTAGGCAGGAGGAGAATGGGAAGATTAGATGAATTCTAGATAGGGAAAAGGGGTGGGAGGGAAAGGGAGGGGACACGAGATTAGTAAGGATGGTGGAATGTGATGGACATCATCTTACAAAATACATGTATGAACACTTGAATTGGATGTCAACATATGTTATATACAGAGATATGAAAAATTGCTCTTTATATGTGTAATAAGAATTGAAATGCCTTCTGCTGTCATTTAGTTTTTTAAAAAAAAAATTTATTAAAAGTTTAACATGATATTCTAAATATATAAATGCAACACTTAATTCACTTTGCTCTGCACTGAAGAGTTCTAATTGGAACTTTTCTGGGACCAGTAGGAAATAGGGGCACAACATATTATCAGAGAGGACACTCACTCTTGAGAGTGTCCCTCTTTACCTTTCCTATGTCTTTAAATAAACTAATACCTGATAGAAATAGTAGTTAGCAGATGCATACTAATGACAGGAACAGGAAGTTCACATGCCAAAGATCCAGTACAACTCTATGTTGCTTTGGCTCATGCTGGTCTGGAATGGTTCTTACATATTTGATGGTTAGGTGAAATCATCTTATCTCCTTGAATTCTGGAATCCAGTCTGTGAAAGTGTCCCAGAAATTGTCCCTTCCAGGTTAACTTGTGTTCTCACTGGCAGAGAAGACCCATATTGCTCAAAGAAATCATAGGTTGTTGGCTGAGGGATGGAATATAGCACATTGACTTGGCCCAGGCAGGGCTCTAGGTAAATTACTTTTCTGAGAAAACACATGTGGAGGTCTCTGAACAATGGGCCAGGTTCAGAGAATAACTCCCTGACCTGCATGACCCCATCAATCACGTTTGCATGCTACCCATCACTATCAATATATAGCTGAGTGATAGATCCACCATGAGCACTGAAGATAGATAGATAGATAGATAGATAGATAGATAGATAGATAGATAGATAGACAGATAGATCAATCAAGGCAGGGATGAGCTGCATCTTTGAGAACCAATCATGTATCACCCCATAGACTTCCCTAATAATTTTGTATTAAAAAAAAAAAAAAAAACAATCACTGGCTTATAAAACTTAGTATCCACTGGTAGGCCAGGTGTTAGATATTTATTGAAAATGGAAAAAAGTAGAGACCAATACTGTGTGACCAGAAACTCGAGAAAATCTTATTCATGGGCCATAAATCATCTTTCAAAACCAGTGAACACTTTTACCAGTTTTCTAAAACAAACACAAAAACAACAACAACAAAAATCCACTGTGCATTCTGCTCAGAAAGGGGAATGCAATCTTCTGGAATGGAGGAGGAGTTTGAAGGTCAAGAATTCCTTAGCTTCTAAATCTATTCTGTCCCCATTTTTAATTTTATTAATGGTGACATCTTTTTTTCTCCATCTGCTTCCCCAAGTATTCAGAGTTTCCCTGTTTCAACATCTGCCCATCGCCCCTGGGTCCCCAGAGGTTCTGCCTGTCCTGTTTGCCACCCCAACACTCAAGGATCTGCCTGTCACCCCTTGCTTTCCCAGGTGTGAACTCTGACCCTCTTTTTGCCTCTCTCTCTGGTCCAGATGTTATTGGAATTCATACAACGTATTTCAAAGCCTTTTCCAGACAACCTGCCCTGGGTATTCTCCAGGGATTGGAAATACCTGTGGCCACATGCCTGGATTCTGCACCCAAGGTCTCAAACCCTGGTTGATGGGAAGGATTGGAAAATGATTTGCACATGTACCAAGTAATTGTACAGACTTTCTCCCAAGTAATGACAATGGTATAATGGCTACTTACATAGCAGTTACTTTTTATCAGTTTTTTTTTTATTGGTTGTTCAAAACATTACAAAGCTCTTGATATATCATCTTTCATACATTTGACTCAAGTGGGTTATGAACTCCCATTTTTACCCCAAATACAAATTGCAGAATCACATCGGTTACACACTCACATTTTTACATAATGGCATATTAGTGACTGTTGTATTCTGCTACCTTTCCTATCCCCTACTATCCCCCTTTTTATCAGTTTTTTAAAAAATATTTTTAGTTGTAGATGGACACAATACCTTTTTTTTCTTTTTATTTTCCATGTGTTGCTGAGGATCAAACCCAGTCCCTCAGAAGTGCTAGGCAAGCACTCTTTCCACTGAGCCCCAGCCTGAGCCTTGTAGCAAATTGTACTCATATTCCAGAGATTATTTAAATTATCAGAGGAGGTGAGCAGGCTGTCTGCAAACTGTATACATAAATTGATGCACTTTGCAATCCTTTGGGGATTGCTGGCCTGGATCAAATCACCCACCTATGCTGAATGAAAACTGCAAGACATCTCTACTTCTGGACTCAGTCTTCACTTTTTCCTCCCATAAACATGTTTTTTACCTAGGTTTTCACGCTTTGTCACCAAGGACTTTGAAGTAGCCTTTGACTCCTTTTCCTTGGTCAGCTATCCATTCTATTACTTGCAATCAACTTCACATGGAAGTGTTTCTATAACTCTCTTCTCATTCAGCACTGGTACAGACCCTTACTGGCTCTTGCTTAAACTGGTGGGGGGTAAAACAAAAGAAAAACAACTTCTCTCTGACTTCTTGACTTCAACCCTTATCATCAAAAGCAATAATTATTTTCATCAATAAGGAAAATTAGCTGAGCCAGGCATAATTGTGCATGTCCATGATCCCAGCAACTTGGGAGGCTGAGGCAGGAGGGTCATGAGTTCAAAGGCAGCCTCAGAAACTTAGTCAGGACTAAGCAACCCAGTGAGGCCCTGTCTCTAAATTATATATATATATATTTAAAATGGGAGGGGCTGGGGATGTGGTTCAGTGGTTAAGCAGCCCTGGGTTCAATCCCTGGTGCCAAAAATAAATAAATAAATAATGAGCGGAATTGACAACTGAAATTCCTTCTCAGGAGCTTTCAAACTCTCACAGCCTAGTAATCAGTGGAGGTTGGGAAATTTTAGCCCAGGATCACGAGAAATATGTGCTTCTGCATGCATTACATGGTAGGAGAATGAGGCTTAAATTCTTCTATGGATGATAACTATAGCATTTTCCTTTTGGCGAGAACAAGGGCCTCCATTGACTCCTCATTATGCCCAGGGACTGATACCTCATCCCTCAGATCATGGTGGCATTGTGGGGTGGGGGTCACCTTGCATAGTCAGATGAAATCAGGTTCCATTCTGGGAGTTAGGCATGCACTGGACTGCCTTGGTTACACTTGAGCCATTCTTAAGGACACTTTGGCATACAACCATACACTATGGAAATGAAGTTCAACTGCCTTCCTGGTTGGGCATTTTAGCATTAAAATGAAGTAGAATAGACTTCCTAGTCACTGGTTCTTTCTCTTGAGGTTATTTGTGAAAGAGGTTCGTCCTAAACTTATTAGACACATCTCAACTTCTTGGGTCATAGTCTCATGGGAAATCATGCTTTCCATTAGAAGAGGATAAAGGTGTGTTTTTTATTCTTAAGGCCCAAGGTGCTAACAATGCAACATGGGCACAAGCAGACTTTGGTGCATGGGTATTTGGTGAGAAGTTCTCTTCTACACAAATGGAGCACTATCACGACAGTCAGTTTCCAAACAAAGATGGCAACTCGCCACTAATAGGACTGTATTACAAAAACAGTCAATCAACTGGGAAACTTCTGGAGAAGGCAGAGGCTTATGCCCTGGATGTCTAGGGTGCGATGGGGTGAGATTGCTTCAGGCTACTCAGAACACTTTGCACCATAAAATTCATGAGTTGCTCAATCTGGAATTTTCTACAGCTTGCAGAAAGGGAAACCATGGATAAGAGGAACTATGAGAGTTGGATTGTTGTAAAACAAATACCAAGAGGCAACCTCATGCGTGGTCAGAGAGAAACTGTTGTTCAGGTACAAGACAGCATTAGTGGGTTTCCCTAGAGAATCCAAGAAGCTGGAAGACAGTGGGAGGACATGAAGAAACTTGTTTTTTTTAACCATCAATAATTTTATACCTTGCTAAACTGTGCTTCAAAAGATAAGGGAAGATTTGTACAAGGAAAAGTTTGTGGTGAGAAAACAACTCTGCAAGAAATGCCAATAGAGCCATTAAGGTTAAAGGAAATGAAAAAAGACAGAACCTTGAGTCCACATAAAATAATGAGAAATAATGGTAGATGTAGCTCAGTAGCTCAAAATGATAGCTAAATATAGCCAGTACTATGGAGTATTTAGTTTCTAACTCTTTTCTATTTGTTTTAAAAATATAAGTGTAAAAAATTGCACTCTATATGTGTAATAATAATTGCAATGCATTCCACTGTTGTGTATTAAATAAATATTTTAAAAAATTTTTAAAATGTTCAAAAATAACACTTAGAACACAAAAATTACACTTAGAACCAAACAAACAATAATGCTGAATGACTACAAGACTCTATTTTTATTTTTATCAGGAAATACCTAAGGCTGAGTAGTTTATGATTAAAAAGTCATTTAGGTCAGAATTTTAGAGTCTGAGAGTCCAAGATAAAGGGATGCCATTCACTTGGCTTTTGGGGAGTACCTGCTTTGCTCTACTCCAGCATGGTGGCTGTTATCAAAGTGGGGACAAGTGGAAGAGGAAAAATCATATGGACGAATATGAGCCACAGAGCTGAGAGGGGCAGTCTTAATTTTTCATAACAACTCATTTTCTCAAAAACTCATTCCAATAGACTAGCATCCATTCCTCCTGAGTGTGGTTTCCCCAATGACTTAATTAACGCCCAGTAGACAGCACATTTGAAAGGTTCCTCTGACTCAGCGATACCATAATGATGATCAAGTGTCCAAAACATAAGCTTGTTTGGGGACAAATGATATCCAAGCCATAGAAGACACAAATGCATGAAGTTATAGTCTATGACAAAGATAAAAATCAAGACTGAGGGACAAATCTGTAAGATTAGCAAAATTTTTCTATACTATTGAAACTAATTTGGCATGAATAAAAACTGATTGTCATAAATTTAAGATGTTAGAGCTCCCAGCACAATCACTAAGAAAAAATTAAACATGTGCCAAAAGAAGAAAATAAAATAAAAATAGTACACAAGAAAAATGAATCACATATAGACAATAAGGGGAAAATTGATGAACCAAAAATATATAAGTAGAAAACAAGTGGCAAAATAGAAGAAGCATTTTGTTCATTACTATTATTTTTATTATTATTACTTCATATAGATCCAATTTGCTCCAATTTTAGAAAATATATTGATCAAGTTGGGCATGCAGCACACATCAGTGACTCTAGAAACTCAAGAGGCTGAGGTAACAGGACTGCAAGTTTGAGGGCAAACTCGGTGACATATGGGGAGCCTATCTAAGTCATCATCATCTGGGCACAGTGGTGCAATGCTGTCACTAAGCAACTTGTGAGACTGAGGCTAGAGTATCAAAAGTTTGATGCTGGCATTAGCAACTTAGCGTAACACTGTCTGAAAATAAAATATAATAATATAAAAAAGTGGTTGGGGATATAGCCCAGTGTTAAGGCACCCTTGGGTAAAAGACCTAGAATCAAACAAAATTGTTCTGCTATCTACATCAGATTCACTTTAGATTCCAAAACAAAGATAGGATGAGAATAAAAATAAAATATAAAAAATATAAAAATAGCAATCTAGAGCACACCACTGTGGTTCAGTTCTATAATCTCAGTGACTCAGGAGGCTGAGGCAAGAGGATCATGAATTCAAAACTGCAGGTGGTAAAAATAGAGTACCTCTTGGTGGAATGGTCTTTCCTCAAAATAAAAGCTAAGAATGGTAAAGCAGGGGTAAAAAACTACAGGATACAGAAAGTAATTTTAAAAGTGGGGGTGGAATGGGATAGCCTATCTTAATCTGTGGATGAAGCTTCCACACTCAAAACAGCAACATGAAGCCCATGTTTGCTTTATTCATATTACAGAATATCAAATGTTTACCATGGAACGTTCTTTGCAAAATAAGGGAGAAGGTGGGCTTTGCAGTTCCCAATGGGTTATGCCCAACTCTGGAGCTACAAGATGGGTCTTCCTAGTACAGCAGAGATAGGGTCATGTGCCTTGGGCAATCTAGTGCACTCTGAGGAGCTGCGGATAGTTCCCAAGGTTACACCTAAATCTCCATGGCTCCATACCCAGAGAAGACCCTCAAGTAATTCAAGGGTGGCACCCTGCATACCCACCCTTTTAAATTTGCAATAGAAAATGATGAGCCATTATTTCAAGTTCCCATATTCTTGTTTTGAGGGTGTGATAACTATTATCACAATATAAAAAAGAACTAGGAGCAAACATCTCATTCCAATAATATACCATGCAGAGTGTTTCAGTGTGTTTCCAGGGTTAAAGCCATTCCATTCTTGAAGTATTTCCAGTTAGACA
Organism: Marmota flaviventris; assembly: GCF_047511675.1. Taxonomy (NCBI): domain Eukaryota; kingdom Metazoa; phylum Chordata; class Mammalia; order Rodentia; family Sciuridae; genus Marmota; species Marmota flaviventris. The sequence continues at coordinate 2,495,174 of NC_092510.1, read as the reverse complement.
GGAAGGATCCATAAGATTGATTTTGCTTTTTTGAATATCCTGGATGTTGTGATGTAACTACATAAGATCCAAGTTTTATTATTTGCTATGCCAAATACTCATTAGATTGATTTAACCTTCTCCAAATCCCATTGGGAAGCCTTATATTTGGCTACAGTAACAGAGACCTTCAGAGTCAGATGGCATTTAAGCCTTTCCTTAAACTTGAGAGCAGAAAGCTCATTACCAATATTTATGACAGAAGTTTCTAAGGCATTCGATTTAGTTTCAATATTTTAATCAATATTTATGATTATTGAGGGCTTTGGAAGTATTTTGAACCAAATTATAAAGAAAATTTGCATGTTGAATGTTCTGAGATATAGCCACTGAGGCTGTAGAAGTGATGACTTAAATTAAATGAAATTTAAAAAATTATAACAAAGAATTATGAGTCCAAGAGCTCACTTAAGTCTAGTAACCTGAGCATGCATCTGTTGTAAAACCTGAACACCAGCATCAGCATGCCATGGCTCTGAAATGTTGACTGCTAGTAAGACAAATGAAGACTGGAGAAGGATTAATGTTCCTTTACCTCTGTTATATCTAGAGATGCAATTAGGTAAATTTCACTTTTTACTGGCTACAAGATATTTATCATCCTTTCTCTTAACTCTCACATTTCCAGTAATTAAAACATAAGGAGATTGAACACAGGCCTGCAGGCCATACCAGGAACCCACTTTACACCCCCTGTCTACAAAGTCAGGCATAGGGCTGTCAGTGTAATATAGGAAATCTGAGACTGCAATTAAGCTCCAAACATCTTATTGGATACTGCCTTCACTGAAGGTTAGGATATTACCAACAAAACCTCCAGGGATCATGGCATCCTTATGTGATTGTTTTTTGTCGATTCTTGGAGAACAGTCTAAAATATACCCACTATTTTTAGAACCTTTTTGTTGTACTAGCAAGATATTTGCACAGTCTATCCATTTAGGAAAGGATCCAAATTCTGTTGCAGAATGATTAGGACAGTAAGGTATTGGCAGACGTTCTGTGGCAATGACTGGCTTGTTATGAGAAAGTCCCATTTTAATAACTGTTTGGACATATTCCTTAGAGTCCCAAGGTCCAGTATGATTGGCTGGTCTAGATCCACCATATGCTATTTTTTCTTCAAAAGATACCCCAAGATAGCCAACATGCTAATCATGGGACCAATATATATGTAGTTGTCCACTGTAACCAGTATAATTAAATCGAGTCATGGTTCTCCTTTTCTGTCCATGTGGTTTTTTTAATTCATTTTGTCTCTCTAATTGATCTCACTAAAATTCCAAAAACTATATTAAATAGAAGTGGTGAAAGAGGGCATCCCTGTCTTGTTCAAGTTTTTAGAGGGAATGTTTTCAAGATTTTTTATTTTAGAATGATGTTGGCCTTTGACTTTGCATAGATAGGTTTAAAATATTGAGATGTCTTTCTGTTATCTTTACTTTTTCTAGATTTTATTCTAGATTTTATATTTTCTTTTCTTCTTTAAAAATTATTTATTTATTTTTGCATTACAATTCTTAATACACTATTATACCCCAAAATTTATCATATTTCTCTATACAAGATATGTTGACACCAAATTCACATCTTCATGCATGTATTTTGTATAATGATGAGGGTCTCCTTCCACCATCCATGCAATACCCCCTCTCCCTCCCTTTCTCTCCCACCCCTCTTTCCTATCTAGAGGTAATCTTCTTCCCATGCTCTTCCTCTCTACCCCATTTTGAGTCACCCCCCATATATCAGAGAAGACATTTGGAATTTGATTTTTGGGGAGGATTGGCTAACTTTACTTAGCATAATCTGCTCTAATGCCATCCATTTCCCTGCAAATGCTGTGATCTTATTATTTTTTAGTGCTGGGTAATATTCCATTATGTATAAATGCCATATTTTTTTATCCACTCATACATTGAAGGGCATCTTCAATAGATGTGAAGGATGTGAATGTTGGCTCCATAGTCTAACTATTGTGAATTGTGCTCCTATAAACATTGACATGGCTGTGTCCCTTTAGTATGCTGTTTTTAGGTCCTTTGAGTATAGTCCAAGAAGAGGAATAGCTGGGTCAAATGGTAGTTCCATTCCCAGTTTTCCAAGGAATCTCCATACTGCTTTTCATATTGGCTCCACCAATTTGCAGTCACAATCATACAGGTGAATATTTTCCCCCATATTCTTGCCAGCACTTGTTGTTGTTTGTCTTCATAATAGCTGCCATTCTGGCTGGAGTGAGATGGTATCTTAATTTTGATTTCCATTTCTCTAATTGCTATGTTGAACTTTTTCATATATATTTGTTGCTCAGTTGTATATTATATTCTGAGAAGTGCTTGTTGAGTTTCTTGGCCCATTCATTGATTGGTTTATTTGGGCGGGGGGGGGGGGTTTCTGGTATTAAGATTGACTTCTTTAAATATCCTAGAGATGAATGCTGTATCTAACTGTTTATGGTAAGAATTTGCTCCCAGAATGTTGACTGTTTCTTCACTTCACTGATTGTTTCTTTTGCTGAGAAGCTGATCAGTTTGAATCCATCCATTTATTGATTCTTGATTTTAATTCTTGTGCTCTGGGAGTCTTATTAAGGAAGTTGGGGCCTAATCCAGCATGATGAAGATTTTGGCCTGATTTTTATTCTCTTAGGTGCAGGGTCTCTGGCTTAATTCATAGGTCCTTGATCCACTTTGAATGAGTTTTGTGCATGGTGAGAGAGAGGGATTTAATTTCATTTTGCTGCATATAAATTTCCAGTTTTCCCAGCACCATTTTTGAAGATGCTATTTTTTCTCCAATGATTGTTTTTGGTGCCTTTGTCTAGTACGTGAGTTAGTCTCTGTGTCCTCTATTCTGTACCATAGGTCTACATGTCTACTTTGGTGCTAGTACTATGCCATTTTTGTTACTGTTGCTCTGTAGTATACTTTAAAGTCTGGTAAAGTGATGCCACCTGCTTCACTCTTCGTGCTAAGGATTGCTTTGGCTATTTTGGGTCTCCTTATTTTGTCAGGAATAATTTCATGGTTTCTTTTTCAATTTATATGAGGAATGTCATTGGGATTTTGATTGGAATTGCATAAAATCTGTATAGTGCTTTTGGTAGTATGGTCATTTTGATAATATTAATTCAGCCTAGGTAGGAACAATGGAGATCTTTACATCTTCTAAGGTCTTCTTTAATTTATATTTAGTGTTCTGTAGTTTTCATTGTAGAAGTCTTTCACCTCTTTCATTAGGTTGATTCCTTTGTTGGAATAAGATTTGACATCCCCAAATTAAGTCATCAAATGAAGGAAATCACATAGATACACTGAAGGGCTTCTGTTACAAAATGCAACCATAACCCTAACCCTAACCCTTACCCCAAACCAACTCAGGGAGCTGGGGAAAGCACTCAAAGTGGAATAGTAGAATGAATCTGATCAAATTTTTCTCTATATGCATATGAACCTACAACACTGAATTTCATCTTCATGTATACCCATAATGCACTAAAAAACACAAATAAATATAAGATCAGAAGAAGAAAGAGATAAATTGAGAAGAAGAAAGAGAACACAGAGAGAAAGCAGGGGAGATAAAGTGGAAGTACTGGTCTGACTTAGAGAAGACTATATTTCATGCTTTTTAATTATGTCAAAATTAACCTCAATATTATGTATATCTAAATGCACTATTATTTTTTTAATCAAATAAAATAATAATTTAAAAGTTACCATAAGAGTTAGTGGAGAGATTGTAGTGCAGTGGTAGAGTACTTGCCTACACCTGTGAGGCACTGGATTCAATCCTAGCACCACATAAAATAAACAAAATAAATCTATTGTGTTTATCTACAACTAAATAAAAAAATTAAAAAGAGTAGGTGGAAATTCTAAGTGAGCACTAACTGATATTACAGTAAGATTACACACAATGAAAAGAATCAGAGCAGAGGTAGTGCATGCAATTATAGGTTTGTACTTGCTCAAAAGAAGTGTACATATTTCTAGGAAAGTTCAAACTTGTAATTAAAGAAAGATAGGTGGAAGAGAGAAAGCCATCAGAAATGTATGATTTTGCAGGTAACAATGCTACATTCTTGAAAGACTCCCCTTGGAAGATTCTTGAGAATGCCAATAGAAATATTGGTATTTTAAAGGTAAACATAGCAGATGATCTATATCTTAGTTTATTTTAATACCAAAGCCATTTTACTATGTTGAAGTATATTAAATCATCATGGTTTTCTTAAACATATGCAACTAGAAAATTTTAGTAAAGCTGGAAAAATTCATATTTAGAGAACCAGTTAAAGGGCTTAAAGATGTTTTTAAGCATTTACTACTGTCATATGTACATTCTACCCATTACCTAGATAAATTAAGCATTTGGCACTGGGCCAATTCAGAGCAACATCCACTGGTTCAGAACAAGATAGCTGGGTTGGTGATCAAGATAGATTAAAGCTGCTGCCAAGAAATTTGGCTCATGAATTTGTTACCAAGGCTTTAAGAGACTCCTGCCTACTTATTCTGTAATTTACAGGCTCCAAAACTGACCATGAGAATATTTTTAACCACTTTTCAATTTATACTTCCCTTCATCCTGTGATCATCTTTCCCTTTATCATCAGTATGACAATATAGAGAAGAGAAAACTATATAGAATATTTTGTCTCTAGGTATCATCGAAGGATAATATCAAACAAAACTCAAAATAAAAAACACTTAATCTATCAGTTGTCAGAATGTGCAAAGTGTAGTTATAACCACAATGGAAACTTAGGGTTTAGGTTATAATCTTTCAAATATTGTTAAACTTGTTCATATTTCCATGTATTGGAATACTTAGAAAAAGTTTGGTTAAATATAACCATCTGAATTACAAAACGTCAAAAATACCTAACTGAAAGTCTAATAGACCAGATTACACAGAGGAGAAAATAAGGGAAGACAGTTGATAGTTTGATTAAAGATGTAAAATGCAAAGTGGGATGAAAGATAACATCCTAGACAAATATTTCAAAAATACACTCATTTCCTAACATTACTTCCACAAATCTTATGGACTAGGTAGCTTTTGTATGCTACTGACCTCAGGAACCTGTCTCAAAGTTATTCTCTAGAGACAAATTAAGGAGATTAGGTTGCTTTCTTTTATACTAGGTTTTGAGATACTTGTAGAATTTGGATTCTTCTATATAAAAGTGCCTATATACTTTCACTTGTATTTCTGAGAATTTTCAGTTCAGATTCCAGATTGCTAATTCTGAGTTTCATCTGACTTCTTATTGAAGCAAAATTAGTCTTTCTTAACTGCTCTGAAGTTACTGAAGCTGTTTCTGTGTCTAAAGAAAAAAGAATATATTTAAAAAAAACAATTAGAACCCAAATAATTATTATATATTTATTTCATTTAGTTCTGAGTCAAAAATTCAAACAGCAATTTTAACTGTGAAGAAAAAAGATGCTAGACTTTGAACTTCTGTCATCAGTATCAATTACATTAAATCTGAACTAATAATAATTGAGTTCTTCCTCTCTTCCTTTCCCTCCTCATCCCCTGCACTCCTTCTCCTACCCATCCTTCCTCCCCCTCTTGTCTCCTCCTCCTCCTTTCTATTGTGAATGGAACCCAGGGCCTGGCACAGGCTAGGCTAGTTATCTTCCATTGAACAGTGCTCTCAGTCATGAATCATTCTCATGTTAGTACTCAGTTCATCTGACAACTTAAAGAATAATAGAATCAATTCAAAATATAAAAGTTGAAAAATTTAATCTAACAATTCAAAAGTATGTTATATTTCTGCATCATATTTTTTGTTTTCTTTGCCTAATCTTATTTCTTCCAACTATTACCAAATATCACATGATTATTTTAAGAAAATCATTATTCAGATCAATTAGCTATAAGGATGATGTAAAATGTGGTATTTGAAGGGGGCATAAAATGTCTTCTTCCTCTTAGAAATCTACAAAATATCTTTCCTCAAGAGATATAGAATACAAATATAATGTACATATCCAAAATACAATTTACAGTGAAATGAACTAAAGCACATTACAGGTAAATAAGATAGCCCATAAAACCAGAAGTACTCATTTTTGCTTCTCCTCTAAATTCCATCTTGCTCGCTGCTAAATATCACATTCGCACGGTACTCTGGCATCCTTCTACTCCTGTGTTCCATGTGTGCCTTGGGAAGTTTACTACATTTTCTTTCAACTTCTTTTGATTTCTGTCTATTTTTTTTTCTCAAATGAGTCTTATATATTTTTTTAAAAAAATATATACAAAATCACAAATATATACAATTTTTTTCCTGCGTGAGGGGGGGGTCTGTCATCTGTAAGTGTCCCATTTTTTCCCTCATCCTGAGTTTCCTTTTTATTATTTTTGGGAAATCATGGTATTGTGTATTGAACCCAGATTACCTTTACCACTTAGCTACACTCTTGGTACTTTCTAAAATTTTTAATCTTGAGACAGTTGATGAATGTGATATTGAATTTGTACCCCAGTCTCCTGAGTTGCTGGTAATGGAGGTGTGGGTCACACTGCCTACATACTCTTGAATATTCTAAATTCATAACAAGCAAAATTCTAAATCTAGAAAACTGTCTTCCAGCCTAAATCTTGTGTATGTGTGTGTGTGTTATTATATATATATATACTGCATAGAATATTTTCAAGGATTGGTTTCCTCTCTGGGTGCAATGACAAATGCATGTAATCACACGGATTACACTTTCAAGGTCAACATGGGAAAGTTAGAAAAACCTTCCTCAAAATTTTAAAACAAGGACTGGGTATGGACCTCAGATTTAACATGCTCCTCTTTCAAATTCCGAGTATCATAGAAAAACTCAATATCAAATGTTTGACTTTTTGTTTGTTCATGAACATTTTACATGATATAAAAGTAGAGAAGAATCACTTGGCATTTGAAAAAAATGTGTCTCTTTTTTTTTCTTTGTCTCTCCAAAAGCAGACACATTGTTGAAGTGTCTTTGTGCCAACAGTCCTTCTTGTGGAATTTATGTCAGAGTGTTCTCATTCCACACTCTGGTATTTTCCTGGTCCTTTGTTTCAGAACTTTCTGATATGAAGATCCCACAGCTGGAATATTTTATGTCTATTGAGAGTCGTGTTCATGTCAATATTTGGATCTTTTTTTTTCTCAGCAAAGTAGCGGAAAAAAATTTCAAATTAAACTGCTTTAAGACATGTCTCCACTAAATTAATATTCTAGTATATTGTGAAAGTGTTACTTTCTTCTACATTCATATAATTGTTTAACATTTTTATAGTAGCCATTCTAAGAGCTGTGCTTCAGCTGCAAAAGATCTTACACTTGGCTGGTGCACTAAACATGTGTTGCACTTAAAAATAAAAATGTGATTTACATACATATGAGTTTATCTATGGTGGTTTCTAAATATATAACATATATTAGTGTCAGGTAAAGATAGCTGGTACTTTTGCTCTTATGTAATAGAAATCTTTGGAAAATTTTATATACATTTAACCTTTTAAGAGAATTTTTAAAAATTTTTTTTGCTTTGATTCTTTCTTTAACAAAAATAAAGTATGGTAAAATTTTTATGGGGTATTATTACAAGTTATCCTGGGGAAAATTGTCTTCTTTATAATGACTGTTTTTATCATCTATAAATAGGTTGTGCAATTGAGTCTTTTATGTGCATTTTGTATTTTTATTTTTTCAAACCCTGCACATTTCCTTTAAAAATATGCATACATGTAAAATGCAATATTCATGTGACATCTACAAAAAGTACACCTGGTGTTTCATGTTTTTTGTTAAACTAGGTGTAATACAATAAGAGAGTATCTGGCTACTATAGTCATTATTTCCCACAATATAATATTTATTTCTTCCTAAATGTACATTCACTTCAACCATGCCCTGTGTTTCAAATCTGAAGGAATATAGCTGTATCCTCATATGTGCAAGTTTTATAATTTTAGTTTCTGTTTATGGTAGAAGTGTATCATGTATGTTTAATAACAAAAAAAAGTTTCTATAAATGGATACGAACAGTTTACACTCTATATTCTTTTTTTTCTGAGAATACATTTATTCCATATGTTAGTCAATAATGTTTGTGTATATGATGTGATTTTTTTTAATTTTTTTTTTTTTGTGTGATATTGGGGATTGAATCCAGGGTGTCCTATAAATGAGCTATATTCTCGGCTATTTTTAATTTTTTTTTTTTTTTTTTTTTTTTTTTGAGATGGGGTTTTGCTCAGTTGTATGGTTTTACTTTAGAATTGTGGTGTTCTTGCCATTGCTTTCAGAGTACAGCATATTTCAGGTGTGCACAAAATATACACTGTGTGTCCCTCTTATTTATGTTAACTTATGAATTCTTTATATTTTCTTTTCTATTTAAGAATATTTATTATTAATTCTTATATTCAATATTTAGTGTGTAAAAATAAGCTGTTATGTGGTATGAGTGAAGGGTACAATAGCATCATATTATCACACAGATGTCTCATTATCCTAACATTTTTCTTTTGAATGAATGCCATTTTTCTTCTTCCATACACCATAACATCTATGAGATACTACTGCCTAAATAGCAAGAAAGGGTTTTGTCTGGAGTTCACCACTTATTTATTTTATTTTGAGATCTACACTTAAACATTGAGTCACATCCCCTCCATTTTTTTTTTGTATTTTATTTAGAGAAGGGATCTTGCTGAGTTTTTAAGTGCCTCACTAATTTTCTGAGACTGGCTTTGAAATCATGATCCTCCTGCCTCAGACTTCTGAGACACTGGAATTAAAAGTTTTCACAACTGCTGTGGCTTATTTGCATTTTAAAATCACCAACATTGGCATTCTTCTGTGGTATGTTAATTTTCAATAGCTTCTAATTTTGCTCTATTGCTTAGATTTTCTTTCCTCTTATTTATATAAAATGTACTTTTCCAATTATTGAGATGAATAATTTGCTAACTAATTACTAGTCATTTTATGGCTTACTAATTTATGTGTTTTTTATTAATCTTGACTTCAGATGCATCTCACTTTTTTACAGCCTTATGTAGGTTTAATTGACACATGTTTACCTGTATATATCTTAGGTGTATATTTTTATCTTATTGTATATGTACAAACCCATTAAATCAGCACAAAAATCAACAAAATTATCACATCCATTACTATATATGTCTCCAAATGTTTACATCCCTCATTTTACTCTCCCCTACAACATTTTGCAAAATAATATACTGATCTTCTTGAGCACAATAAGAACAGGCAAACATCAAAATGATAGAGATCCTTGAATCATCACAAAGTAAACAAACCATGTATTATTCCCTATATCAAGAAATTGAACATTAATAATGTCCTGAAAATCACTTCATGCTCTCTTTCTCTTAATATACCTCCATAATCCCCAATGGTAATAACTCTTTTTGTTTTCTATATAGTGCTATTTATTTCTTTCAAAAAAGCAAATAATAAAAAAGAAGGTTACTCCTTATTTAATCAATACAAAAAGGGGGAATCTGATTGGTTCTTTTAAACCCTGACCTCACTTCAGCCCACTGTCCTCTGATAGAAGAGGATTGAGGTAAATCCTGATATGTAAAAGGGGGCTGAGGCAGGACATAAAGCTGGGGCTTGCTAATAAAGGATACCAGAGAATAAGTGGTAGGATGCAGAAAAGGAGCAAGGAAGAGAAGGGAAATTGGAAACCAGGGTAAAGCTCAAATGGAACAGGTCAGCTGGTGTAACAATGGTAAAGTAAGCAGGTCAGCATCTAGATAGGTGGAAACAAAATGCCTGAATTTTAAAAAGTGTCATCTCTGGGGCAGCTCTCTGAGCTACAAGCAGGTAAAAATGTTCACACACTAGTTTTTTTTTTTTTTTTTTTTTTTTTTTTTTTCACTCTCACTACCCAAGGGGAAGCCCTTCCCAAACCCACTGTTCTACAGCTGTCAACACAGTTTCTGATTTCTGCCAATTGGGCTTCACTTGATCTTCTTTCTCATCTTCTGTATCCTATTTATTCCCCTCTACATCCTCATCAGATAATTTTTTTCTCCTCATTCTCCTTCTCATTCTTTATTTTGGTCTTTCCAGCTTCTGTTATTCTTCATTTTCTTCTTATCCTTCAGGTCCATGGCATTAAAAGAGCACTACCTCTTGATTTCCTCTGACATTGTGCTAAAGTGGTGTTTAAACTTGTTTGAAAACTGGGTCTTAGTGTCTAGGTTGAATAATCCTGGACAGAAGAGTGTGGTGGAAGCTGGCAGAAAAGTGCCCAGTGGTAAAGGCAACAGTGGTGGGGGCCAGTTAGAGCATTTCCATAGAATGCTTTTTCCACTTTAGTTCTGTGTGGTATTAGAATTAATGGTTCATAGTATATGTCTTAGTAGATAGTACCACCACATTTTCCAAAGTGCCATTACCTTTTAACTTGCCAGAGCAGGGTGGACAATTCCATCATTTAACATGTCTGTTACTATTAGTCTTTTCTGTGTGTTTTCTTCTCCTTTTTTTCTTTCTGGTAAGTGTCTCGGTTGGCTTAAATTTTAGCTCCTCAAATAGTATTGATTTGTACTCATGTTCATAAATTTATGTGTCATTTGAATATTTCCTCCTATGTGATTTTTTAAAAAAAATTATCATTTATGCTGTACTCTGTTGAGATGTATTTTACCCCCAAAGAAGTAGTTGACAGTGTGTTTCTCAATATTTTGTGGTATTAAAAAAGTTACAATTATACCCAAATGAAGGAAGACCCTTCTTCACTGTATGGGCAAGGTCTTCTTACACATAGGTTACTGATCACAGTATGTCTTTAATGTGTGTATGAGATCTTCAAGGACTATACATTGTTAGTCATATGTATATAGCCTTAACACTTTATATGTGCCAGACTAGCCTATGGCAGGTCCTTTCACCAGTTTTTTTTTTCCACTTTGCAAAGGCATCTTGAAATTCTGGTGCAGAGTCAACATTTTATTTGAACTTTGTAAGGCCTCAATAGTTTACCTATTAATTTAAAATTAGGTACCCAAATATGGAAGCATCTTACTCTTTTATTTAGCTTTTATATGGCTGTGACCAAAATTAAGTACAAGAAAAATTTTAGAGGAGGAAGAGTTTATTTTGGGGCTCAAAGTTTCAGAGGTCTCAGTGCAGACATGGCTGACTTCATTCATCAGGGTCTGGAATGAGAATAAACACAATGGCAGGAGAGTGTGGTGGAAAAAAGAATCTGAAAAAAATGTTACCAGAAAACAGAGAGTGCTTTGCTCATTAGAGAGAAAATATAAACCCCAAAGGCCTGACCCCATGAACACTTCTTTTGCTATACCTACTTGCCTCTAGTTACCACTCAATCCTTATCAGAAGATTAATACACCAAATAGGTAAGACTTTCACAAACTAATCATTTCACATTTAAACGTTCTTGTATTGTCTCATACATGAGCTTCTGAAAAAAAAAATAATATCTAAATCATAACACTGATATTTCCAAGAACCCACTTACCTATGCCTGTTTCCTAACATTTATAAGGCGCCAGATAGCCTGCTTTAAATATGACATTATAATTAAGGTTCTTTGGCTAATCTGAAATCCTAGATAGGTGACTTGGTCAGAAAACTAAGTCATTTTATGGACACCTCATGTGTACATGAGATGAGGTGATTTAATGCAGCAATAAATTATTTTAATATCTGTATTCATAGTGATGGCTATAAACAGATCATTCGAATATTGTGAAAAAATTCTTTACTGCTAACATTTTAGATGTACTTGTATTAAAATAATTATAATTTTTTCAAATTCCTGATGTAAGACAACTCAGGAAAAATACAATGCTACTTTTGTATTGAAGCCCTCCCAGTCAAAAGCAGTAATTATGATTTTTTTATCAAAGGAATGCAAAGGAACACATCTCTTGAATTTTGTACTTTGAAACAGCCATTGTTACATGGCATTGTCATTAACAAGTTTATGGATTAAGTACCAGGGAATGAATATTTGAAACAATTTTATATTTAGATCTCAGATCCTGAACAAATTAGTATTCATCAATGGTTTTTATTATTATCTATTCTTTTTTAAACATAAAAAATTTTGATATTGTTTTCTGTTATGAACTGTGAACATTACTTAATAGCATAAATAACATTGGATGCTTCCCTGAGACAATATTCTAAAAAATGGACGCATATGTTTTTGAAAACATTAAGCAAACATATTTGTAGTTCAACTCAAATACAAAAAAAATTATTTCCACTCAAAAATATCAAAATAACTATATCTACAATGGAAACATTTCTGAATAAAGGTACTTTATTTGGTGAATATATGCCCATATAGACATAGTCTCAAAGTAATTTAAAATAATGTATAGGATTATTAGGAAATAAAAATAACAACCTCCAATTACTTGCTTACTCCATTAAAAAAACTGAGACAAATCTTTATATTTATTACCTATTTTAATCATCATTATTATTAAAATGAGAAGCAGATAGAAAATCTGAAGAGTAAAGAAGTCAAACAATTTTTTCACAATTTTACTAATAAGACTATATATTATGGTTGTGTTTCAAATAGTCACAGGCAACAACAACAACCAATGATTTTAAAAGTGTTACCAAAATATGAGTTTATTTTTTTTTATATAATAAAAATACTAAAAGTAGGTATCCCAGGACCAGCAAAGCAGCTGAAGCATGGCTTTGGAACATCCTTGCCTTGCCCTCCTTCTGCTCTGCTCCACCTGGCCTGTCCACATGCTCACTGTTGTATTATTATGGAGGGTTATCACACCTAGAAACATCTCACTTAGAAACAATTTGATACAAATCTGCCAGAAAATTAAGGAGGAAAACACAGGCCACACAATCCTCAGGTGGAAGGAAAGCCAGGAAACTGAAGGATGTGTCTGTCATAATTTTCTTAGATGAGGGTCAGCAAACACATTCCACAAAGAACCAAACAGCAAACAGATAGGATTTGTAGGCTCCGTGTTCTCTTCCACTATTCTACTCTAACCATACAGCTGGAAAAGAAGCAAAGCCAATGTGTAGAATCAGTAAATGCAGTCCAAAAACACTTACCTGGAAAAACAGGAAGAGGGTAGTGGCATTGATAAATTTGCCTATTGGGCACTAGTTTGAGTAGAGAATGAGTAATAATATTAGAGGTATTAGAACAGTAGTAATAATTTTGATTTGAACCTGGGGTGGGTTGATTACAGTGCTGTTCTGGAAAAAAATGCAGTCTTAGAGAAAAGCAGAGGGAAAAGATGTGGATCAGCAGTGAGATACATGTGTCTTGGAACTGAGGTACAAATTGAAGCCTGTGAGACTCTAGCCTGTGCTTTCAGTCAAGGCTTTATTGCCTCTAGAAAGTTCACCTCACAATCCAGGCATTTGGAACCAAGAATCTTGTTGACCTGTCATGTACTAAGACATAATGAGATTCCACAGAAGAAAACAAAGTTAAGGAAGGCTAAGAGACTTTCTACAAATCACAGTTGTTGAAAGGAAAAAAGAAATATATCTCTTGGTTTTCCTGCACCACTACTATACCTGCTTCCAATAATAATTGAAGAAAAGTTGGCATCTGCAGAGCACACATAGAATGCATTCATTGTCTCAATGATTCTTCACATCTCCCTTATGATAGAGACACAACTGGCTTCTCTGATCTCATCCTACATTTAAGAACTCATGCCAAAAACAATAAATGGTTTGCCAAAGATTTTACTACCCAGCAGAAGTAGAGCTAAGGCATAAACCTGGTGTGGTGTCTGAGCCCAGGTTCTGCACCACCAGACTGTACTGACCACAGCTTCCAAAGAAATACTCAGAAGCCTCTACATTTTGAAATAGTACTAATATACTGAACATGGTGTGTACAGCATCAAACAAAAATTAAGCAGTAGCTATGCTGTCAAAACAATGAGTATCCATGGTCTCAAAGCTCTTAATACACTGCCTGTCCAGGAAGAGATACAAAGAATTTCTAAAGGAGTTTCCTTCTGGAAACCTTCCATACTTTGGGAATGAAACATTTGACTTATTTTTTGAAGTTGTAGATGGACAGAATGCCTTTATTTTATTTGCACATTTATGTATGTGGTGCTAAGGATCAAACCCTGTGCCCCACACATGTTAGGCAAGCTATTTTGCCACTAAGCCACTGACCAAACCTGGAAATAAAACCTTTTCTAATACTGTTTGCAGGTTTCACGTTTCTCTTCCCATTCCCTGAATCTAAGCTCTTGAGATAACTACAGATTCACAGGTTTTTTAAAAGAAATTGTAATTCACAGATGATGCATTTCCTTTACCAAATTTCCTGAACTGATAACAGCCTAAGAATAACAACTTGACACCTCACCAGAATGCTGCTGTGAAACAGTCAAAGCAGAGTATTTCCATGGCCACAAGGCTCTATTGAGATGTCCTTCTCTAATCCACTCACATTTGTCCCTCCCCTACATCACTAACCCCCAACAACCTGTCATCTTCTAACTTTAATAATGTCATATAAGTGGAATCTATAGTAAGTTCTGCTGTAGGGACAATGGTACATTACTGAGAAAAATACTTTGGAAATAAATTCAGTTCTGTTCACAAAATATTTCAGCATCACTTAGCATTGAACTTTCCATAGTTCCTTGGAAATATAGAAACTTTGACAGTAGTAAATAAAAGACATATACAATAGGGCAAGTTATATAACCCCAGGAGCAGTAACAAGAAGTGAGGCCAACCACCTTGACATTCCCAGGGACTAAAAAAGTATTAACCACTGAAACAGGGAAAATCTAGGGCAAACTAAACTGATCTGGTTACCCTATACTCACATGTGCAACCTCTAGACATATGGTCTAAATGGTCTCTCTCTCTTCAACATATCCTTTGGGATAGTATAAGAATGATAAATATCAGCAGAAACTTCTAAGAGGACAGCTTCAAAGAAAGTAGAGCAACAAAACCATGAGACAAAGAGATATATCTTGAACCTAAATCCTACTTCCATAAATATTTTTTAGTTAAAAATGTGAAGAGGACAATAGGTATGTATGAAACAAGATTCAGCTTTTATTCTCCAACTGAAACTACCCCACTTGGAGAAAAAAAAATGTATGTCCACTTCTCTGATGTGAGATATTTTATTTTCATTATAAATCTTTCTCTAGCTCAGGATATAGCTCAGTTGGTAGAGTGCTTGCCTTGCATGCACAAGACCTTGTGTTCAATCCTCAGCACACACACACAAAAATCTTAGTCTAAAAATTAATATCATGTTTTTACTTTATACATGGACAAGTATCAAAGTTTTTCACCCTGTAATAGTTTATAATATATGGAAATAAAATAATCTGACTATTTAATCATCAAATTGAAATTTTCAAGTCTAATTATTAAAGTTCAGAATGAAATATAATGGGTATACTGGCTGTCTGATACACATATGCACATCTGTGCAGACACACACACTTGCAGATACATTCTGTAGCTTTACCATGTAAAATGAGACACATTTGGAGGATGCAGAGGGCCAAATATCCATCACTGTTACTGTACACCTCCTTCTCTGACCTAGACTATGAGGGCGGGACCCTCCCTGCAGCAGGCATTTTCAGCACCATTTTTTTTTCTCAGAATAACAAGAAATAAGGTCTGAATCACCAGCACCTTCTCTGTCTGCTAAAACAGGGTCTTGAATGATGAACAGCACCTTTGAAGGGTTGTCCACAGAATGGGTTTTACTTTCAGGGTTAATGTGTAAGGTGAGAAAAGGAAGCCAAGAGAAGATGTGCTTTTCACTTCCAGTTTCATACCAAGAATCAAGCCAAGAATTTTCTGTAACCAAGAACAATGCTGTTTGAAAAGCACTGTGAGAAATTTGGATAGTAATTTTACAACCTGCATAACTAGGGTGCAGGGAGGGTGCACCTCCTGGTAGAGTCCCAGCTGCAGCCACATGTCCCTGTACAGCCTGGGTAGCTTAGCATTCATGCCAGGGTACCCTGTCGCTCACTGCCTGCTCCTCTCTCTGCCGCTCCTCTGGGACCAGACCATGTGCTCCTTCTGGCAACTCTGGAACAGCTCGCTCCCTGCTTCCCAGGCGCTCGGACTGCTTGATGGAAAAGAAAAAGAAAAAGAAAGAAAGAAAGAAAATAAAAGAAAGAAAAGTTATGATGGTCTTTCTATGACCCGGGTATTACTTAAGGTCTAAAGATTTACACGTTTTTACATATTTTTCAACAGGTTATCCTACAGCAATCCTGATGCAGGCATTATTATTATGCCATCTTTACAGAAAAAAAAAAAAAAAAGAAAAATCCTGAGATGTTGAGTAGTGTGCCCAGGCTACATGGCTGTGCCATGTCAGAGCCAGGATTTGAGCCAGGCAGTCAGTCAGATTTCTAAGTTCACATTCTTACCTACCATTTTGTATTGCCTCTTTTCAATGTTTAACTATTATATATTCCTAAAGATGTTAATAGTAAGAACACAAAATTGTACTAAATGAAGGATGTTTTCTATGAGGAATTCAGAAATAGTTTTTTATTTTAATTACTAAATGTTTTTCAAAAATTACATGACTTCCAATATTCTTTATTTCTTCACAAAATCAAAGAAATTATTAATTTGTACCCAGGGCATTTACAATTTTTCAAATTCTTAAACAGTCTAGTAGCTGAAGGCCAAGCACTAAATAACTAGATATCCACTCACAACCAAGGATCAGAGATCAGCCAAAGGCAGGTAGCCAATGTCTCCTTTCACTTCAAATTGAATTGACACAAGTACTTTTCAAATTCATTTCTACAGACAAAATTCTTAAATTTAGTTATGATTTTTTGACTAAGTAACTTCAGTCCAAATATGGCAGCTTCTATCCAGACTGAAATTAAGAAAAAATGTTAATAAAAGTTTCAGGAGTGAATTAATTTTCCAAAGTTCTTGGCATGATGTAGATTTCAAAATAGAATGCCAAATTCTAAAAAGCACTGGTAAATGATAATTTAGTGTACTAAATTAGGCAATAATGATATCTCAATGATTTTTATAGAATCAAAGGTAGGTGTTAAAAAGATCATGAACACAGACTTCATAAAGGTGAGATTCTAAATACCAAAAATTACTCAGCATAATTCATTCTCAAAACAGCTTCATGCATTAAGTTATAGATTCCAGTTATAAAAATATACATATTGTACATATCACAAGAGGATATAATTTATCTCAAATAAAATAATTTATTTCTTCTAATAATGAATGTGCAAGTCTAAACTGAAGGAGCGATTCATGCTCTCAAAGATAAATAAGTTCTAAGAATTCCTCCTAATTTATAATTTTCCAAGGAAAAAAACAGTATAGTGTTGTGAGTGGGCACTTAAACTAAGCACTAAATCATGAAGTATAATTATCCTGGGTAAAGGCTGAACTAGTGCTGCTAGGGTTGTCTGATCCTAAATTTTGGTGTCTTTTCACAGCACATTTTTTCCAGGGTCTTTCAAATTAATAATTGTGGTGAGACTGGAGCTGAACCTTTTCCCAACCAGGCTGTTGAGATGAGTCTGTTATAAGCAGATTTTATCCAAAGGGAAACTATAAAGACAGGCTCCCATACCCCTTGCTCTCTGCTTCTCACTTTTCTCCCTACTGACTCCCATTCTCTGCCTCTGATTTGCTCATCTCTTATTTACTCATTTTGTACAGAATTCACTTTTTATCAAGTCAAGACTCTTAAGCAGAGGTGGAATCAGCTGAAAAGACTGCTTTCTGGTGGCTGCATGCCACCAAGCTTTCCTGATGCCTCCTCCCCATCTGCACTCTTTTGGCATTTTATCTCTGTCCTTCTCCAAATATGGCAGACACTCAGAGCATGCATCTTTAAATCTGAAGCTTAATTTTGCTATATATAACGATCTTGGTTAGAATTAACTTTCTTTTAGAGCTTGATATATATATATATATATATATATTTCCAGGACCTCCTGCCATTGAGGTATTGGGTTGTGAAATCAGCTGAAATATAAATTGGTTAACCCCTATATGTAATTTGTGTTTCTTTAAAATTTTATTCTTATTCTGTTGGTTATTAACTCTTATTATAATGTGCCTTAGTGAGGTTTTGCTGCAATTTTGTTCATCTGGGGTCTTGTAAGGCTCATGTAGTTGATTGTCCATTTTATTCTTTAGATTTGGAATTTTTCTAATATTATTATTTTTAAAAGGTTATGCATTACTTTGGTTTGTGTCTTCAAGACTTCATCTATTTTGGTCTTTTCGTGTTATCTTGTATTTCTTAGAATTTCTGTTCATAATTCCTTACCATTTTCTTAGTGTGGTTGATTTCATTTTCAAGAGTATATATTTTGCCTTCATTGCCTGTAGTTCTTTTTCTTCTAAGTGATCCAGTCTGTTAGTGAAATTTTTCATTGAAATTTTAATTTGGTTTATTGTTGTCTTCATTTGAAGATTTCTGTTTGATTTCTTTTCATAATCTCTGCCTGTTTATTGACATGATCTTTTACTTAGTGTATTTCCTCTACTGTATCACCCTTCATTTCAAAGTTCAGCCAAATTATGTGTCTTCTAAATTCCTTTCTGATATTTCTTCTACTCTGTCATCCACAGATTCCATTGTTGGAACTTGATGGCTTTTTGAGGCACTTTGATCTCTTGATTCTCATGTTGTTTGTGTTTTTTTCCACATAGCAGTATGACTCTGAGGCAGCAGTTTCTACACTGTAGTCTTATAGTGTCCCTAAATTCTCCCAATAACTCACATTTAAGGGGAAGGCTAATATTAATAGCACCCAATGCAAACAATATACAACTTTAATCCTAATAACTCATATTAAAGCAGGCACAGTTTTGTCAAAATAAACAGAAATGGTGTATTAAATTATTGTCTGCAATATAAATAGTAAGTTTGCTAAAACAGTTCACAATTTCTAATAATGGACAATGAGAGAGCAGAAGAATTGTAAGATGTGGTGTTTTAAGAGAGAAAGAGAATATAGCAATAAAAGTGAAAACAAAATTAATAAACATTTGCTTTTAGTATAGGAGAAGTGAGAAAGAGAATCCAGGAAGACAGACAGGTGAGAGAAAATATAGAGAGATATTTAGAAAAAAAAAAAAAAAAAAAAAAAAAAAAAAAATATATATATATATATATATATATATATATATATATATATATATATATATAACCTCATATTTATGGGTGTGCTAATGGTCACTATCTGGATGATATATAATGAGAGAGAGAGAGAAGGTAAATCCTTCATTAAGCTTATTTTTATTCTTGCACAGAGTATTTGACAGAATCATAAAAGAGGAAATTTCATGCACAGTGGATGAAGAAATAGAGGGGTCACTGAGCTAAGAGAATGTAGCAAGACAGGTTAATTATGCACAAAAGTGAGCATGATGGATTAAAAAGTGACATCATATACTGTCTCCAGATGCAGAGCAGAGGATAGAGCCATTTGTAGAGTGAAGGTCTTATTTGTTTTTTTTTTTTCTTGGAACCCTGGAAACTCTCTCAATCCCATGTAGCTTTGGATTATTCCAACTAATACTCTATTTATCCTTTCTGTCTGTGCTTGATCATCCTCCTACAATAAATGTGTACGGTACTTATTTGAATACTGGGAAAGGAGAAACTACATCAGTGACCAATATTACTCAATTTTTAAGACTCTTCCCTGTATATTTCCACAGATTTATGTATTTGAAGACCAATTTTTAATATTTTAGTATAAGGAGCACTCCATGATCAATGCTAAAATATAAAGTGGGAGAAAATACTTTTAAAGTAACATATATAGCAAAAAGTTGATATGACAGAATAAAAGTGGTGTTATATTTGTGAGGAAATGAAGGCATATCAAAAGAGTATTTTACAGTCAAAATATTTCTAAATTCACTTAATAAAAGAGAAAATATTCAACCATCACATAAGTTTACAAAAAAGGAGTATATATCACTACTACTTAGACGAGTTTTCAAAAAAGTAAATTCACTATTTCATACCAACCAGGAAGAAAAACACAATGTACAAAGGAAAAAAAAAAGACTGAAATTACAAACATAATAATTTATTGGAATTGACAAGCCCTATTCTTTGCCATGCAAAACTTTAGAGCCTAGTAGAAAATTGATTTGGTACTGCCTACATAGGTAAACCTTAATGAGTCATCAGTTCTACTCTTGTACACCAAAATATTCTGAATGTTCCAAAAGATAGCTGCCACTACTGCTTTCACCATAAAAATAGACTGCATCTGCCAGCACCTTCCATTGTCCAAGTTCCCTAAATCAGGGCCCTTGTTCCTAAGATACCCATTAGCCTATGCCCAGTCCCACAATAATGTCAGAGCAAAGCATAAGGAATGTGGCATAGTTGGGAATCAAGGATCTGAACATAGACACAATGGAAAGAAAGGCCAAATGGAATGAGTAGAAGAAAAAGTGGTGAAGGAGTAAAAGAATGGATCTGAGGAGGAAGAATAAACTGCTAACTGTGTATCAGATGAGAAAAAGTTTCATCCCAAGTGGGAGAAGACAGAATATATTGTGGCAGCATAATACTTATCCCAGTGGCCTCATATTTGAAAATTCCTAATAACCAGAACTTAATGGTGTAATGGTATAATCAAATAAGTATGCCACACACCTGGCTTCCTGCTCTTAGAGCTCTACCAGAGATGTCACACTCTGTTTTTTTCAAGACATCTAATTTGTTCCTCTCCAGGCACTGCTTCTCAAACTTAAATCTGCCGATGTTTCACTTCTGGATCTCTTCAATCTGAGCTTCCTCAGATTGTCTCCAATAACTCATACCCAATCTTTTGTTTTTCTTTTTGTTCAAGTTATCCCACCAATCCTTATACTCTGGTTACCTCTCATACCAGAACTCTTAATGATCCATCCATGACATTTTGAGCTACCCCTCTTTTTTATGACTCCTAGATCACTCTCTGATTTTTCTCCACCAACAAAGCTTTAAGCATAAATGGTGTAAGATTCTGTCTTCTACACAATTAACTACATATTTTACTCTTTTTTTGGTATAATTAAATAAATAAATGGCCCCACTGCTGTATATTTATTTATTTATTTTTAAAAAATAATTCATTAAAAGAATAAGTTGGAACAAAAATGTTGAAATTACCACTAGGGTGACTGGAGGGTACATTGAAAGCAAAGCTGTTCTCCATAGTATCATTAATGGTCTATTTCTTAATAGAAATGGTAGTTACATAGTATGTTTCACTTGTAATAATTCATTGATCTATAGAGATTTGATGCTGGTCATTTATTTGCATTGTTAAATAAGATCAAATTAATTTCACAAAAGGTGGTGGGGAAGAGAATAAGGGAGAAACTAAAAAAGGGTACTAGAAAATATTTGGGGTAATTATTGAGCTGGTTTTTTGGATGTGTTTGAAGGTCAAATGCTAAAAGTATACACCTTAAATAGGTATAGTAATTAGGGTGATAGTAATTAGCACTCAATTGTGGTAGAGTGCTTGCCTCACATGCACAAGACCCTGGGTTCAATTTCAAGAACAAAAAAAAAGTACAGTAACTATATTAATAAACCTGAAAAATATATCTAAGTTTTGGTTAAAGAGAAATTACACTATTAAATGATTAATTAAACATAAAACTAAGAACTCATTAGCTAAATATTCATCTCAATATTTTGAGACAGGAAATTTGTGTAGGTAGAGAATAGAGGGAAAATACTGACAAAGAAGTAATATTTAAACATATTCATAGTGAATATAGCATAGAAAGTATCAGTAATTCCAAATTTTACATTGAGAATACAACTAAAATTAAAAGAATGCTGGTAAATTTCAGAAGTAACATTTTTATATTATTTGTGTATTATATACTTGTAAAGTGTATGATATATATAATAATGCCTCATTTTATGTGTATGCATTCTGGAAAATGCATCGTAAGTTTGTTCTGTTATTTTGCTGATGATGCAGAGTACTTACATAATTCTAGATGGTATAGACCACTATATACCTAGGTTATTATTTACCCATTAGAGTACATAAAGTCCCTCATTAATGAAAACATTGTGCCACATATGACTATGGGATTTAACATTATAGCAATCAATATAGATCTCATAAATGAGGTGAATAATCAGCCCCGTGGAACTAAAGACAGAATACTTAAAAAGACTCTGGCCATTTAGATAATGATAAAACACAGAAACTGAACTACCATAAAGAGAAAAAAAATGACAAATTTTCCAAAGAAAGCTGCACAAAAAATGGAGTATCTGAATAACAAAAAATTCCATTGTATCATTTACTGGTATGACTTAATAAAGCATTCAATGGCAAAAAATAATAATTTAATATAAAAGAAAAATATAATATATGCAAAGTTTTTACAACAAAGAGATTTACACAGTGTATCTAGTGGTGGGTGACAATAAAACTAGATACTTGGAAGGAAAAAGAAGAAAAAAAATGCAAAATCAAGATGAGATTAAGCAGCTTAGTGAGATGTTTACTCAAAATATACTTTAGATAGGACTGTAAATGTTGTGGAGTGGTATGGTACCCTTTTCTTTAATCATCTAAAATAATAAAATAATAATAATAATAAAAGGGAGAATTATGGCTGTTTGTTTTCAAAGTTAAATGATATCTTTATAACAAAACAGAAAAATATTTAAATGCAATTTATATTTATGATATCATATTATTAAAGGGTACAAACTGAAATGACCAATTGGGAAAAACTAATTGCCTAATGTGGAACAAAATGTATGTTTCACATATGAAAAAGGAGGAAAATTAAAATAAAAAGAGCAGGGTATGTTGCACAGTAGTTAAGCATGCCTGATTTTAAAACTGGGTACCAAAAAAGTAAATAAAAATAAAAAAGAAAATGTCAAACACAGAGACTCAAAAAAAAAAAAGAAGGTAAGATCTATTCATGTTGGTACATTTCTATACTTCCAGCCACTTGGGATACTCAGAAATAAGAATTGTGAGCTCAATTCCAGTCTCAGGAATTTATTGAGGTAAAAAGCAATTAAGTAAAACCATATATCAAAAGATAATACTAAAAAAAATCTAGAATGTTATTTAATGGTAAAGTACTTCTGGATTTAATCCCTGGTAGTAATAAAAGGAAGGGAATAGACTTCAATAGCCACCTTTCAATAGGAAAAATAAGTGTTCAATAATTATAAAATAGCTCAATTTGAAAATGACAAATAAAATCATATCTGTGAGACAAAATTAAATAGTATCAGCAAAAACATGGAGCAAATAAATTCTTATGAACAAAAGAGAGAGTGAAAGTTGTTATTTCTTTTTAAGAAACTAGCTATTGAAAATACATGTTCATTCCCCAGTAGAAGCATATGCTTATAAAAATTACTGCATATCTGAACCACGATAACATATAAGGATATGGCAGTATTTGTCCAAACAGATAAAATCCATGACATGCAGAAAAGGCAATGTACATTAAGAAAGATATAAAGAGAATAGAGTGAGAAAGACAGAGATTAGGGAGAGAAAAATAATTTCCAAAACCCATTTTTATCAAAATATATCTAGTTTGATAAATGTTAGTCATTACATAATTTTATATAGATGTCACGATCGTAATATTTTGCATGCATGCATGTTTAAAAATATGTAGTTTGAGAAAATAAAACTATACAAAAGAACATAAAAGACTTGTGTACATGATAAAACTCATCATTTCCAAGATGTAAAATTTCCCCTAAATCTAAAACATCACCTCATTAAAATGTTAGCAAATTTTGCTTTAATGAAAGAAGTGACCAGTGCAAATATTGTAAAATTAATTTGGAATGTTATATGTTATACATGATTTTCAGCCCACAAATTATGAATTAAAAGAAGAATTATTTTACAATAATAAAATACAAAGAATCATAATACAAAAGAAAATCCATAGATAAATGTATATGTACATAACACTTTATGTATATTTAATAGAAATTGAATATCCAACATAAACCTAAATGCCTCAAAAACAACATCACAAGTGAATGGTTGACATGGCCAAACCTAAGGAATGATTGACTAGGGGGCAGAATTCACTTGTATAGTTTGTTTATACAATCTGTAAAGCCAAAAGATAGAAGGCATATCTTAACTGTGGGTAATGCATGGAATATAAATGAATAAAAGCTACTGACTTTTTCTCTATCCATGGATATCTTAAATGTAAATGTTATGTTTCAAGTTCCTCTTAGGTAAAGCAAAAAAATAACTTGAGAGATTTATATAAACTGGACAACTGGGAAAATATCTGCCACTTGATGATTTTAAAAAGCTAGGGTAGATTTGGGACTTATTCCAGGCTTAGGCAATGTACTATGTAATTGGAACAGAATTACCAACAGCCAGTGTCACCCTGAGAAGAGAAAGATTGGGACCATATAGAACATATGTATAACACCTTACCTCTAAATAATTTTCTGTGCTTTAGATCTTAATTTTGTTTGTGCTAAAGAAGGATCTTCACATTCATAAGTGCTAAGAACACAGAAAATGTGATAGTTATCTATGTTCATGAAAGGGAATCTATGGGCTTAAAACCCTGGGATCAGGAGAGAGATGTTAAATCACAAAGAATGTGGTTTATGCATTTATGGGTGTTCAGCACACAAAGAGCTCCAGTCTCCACCTTCCCCCTCTAACAATTCCATGACAGCCAATTTTTCCCAGCAAGATTTTGTTTCTTCCACCAAAGGTTGTTAATCTCTTAACATCTTCTATTCAATGGAAGAAACTAATTATCTCACATATAGCAAAACACTCTGCAAAAACAAATGTAGAAGGCTTAGGCAGGAGGACCTCAAACAGAAAAGCATTCCAAATGCTCAAGTTCTGGGAATAAAGCTGACTGATCATATGCAAGTCTCCCCTAGATCACAAACTATTGTTTTTCCATTGGTTAGCAAGCATCTCAATGGGCTGCTAAAATCCTAATCAGGGGTTAGAAAGCACACACAGTTGTTAATTCCCAGAAAATGTTTCCACAAACTCTCTCTGTGGCTACTTAACAGACTGGACTCTACAATCCTCCATGACAGATTTGATGCACAAGTCAAAATGTGGACACATGTATACTGAGCACAGGTGTTAGAGTAGCTTTTATCACCAGGAATGGTTGCACATGCCTGTAATCCTAGCAGTTTGGAAAGTGGAGGAAGGAGGACCTTGAGTTAAATGCCCAGCCTCAGAAAAAGTGAGGCACTAAGCAACTCAGTGAGACCCTGTTTCTAGACAAAATGCAAAATAGGGCTTGGGGTGTGGAAAAGTAGTTGAGTGCCCCTGAGTTCAATCATCAGTGCCTACCCCTCACCAAAAGAGAGAGAACAGATTTGTCAACAATCTAATAACCAAAAAGGTTCAAGAAACTATGAATATCTGAAAACTAAAATGCTTGCATACTGTTGGTGAAAATGTAAGTTTAGGAAAGTCATTTGTGAAAATAATGTAGACTCCTTGAACCATTTTAAACAGAAATAAAATATAATATAGTTAAATTAATTCTAGGTGTAAATTCAAGAAGTTAAAATGAGTAAGTCAAAGAAATGACTGCATTCCAAGTCTTACATGGTGCTTTAGAGGTTCCTAAATTTTTGTCATCACCTTACCACAGAAGTATCTTAATTGAATTCCAACTTGAATTCTGATACTATGCTTTTACTGAAATTGATTCATTAGTTACGAATATCATTCTTTTTCTGCCCACAATACTCTTATAAATATGGAGATTGGTGATAAGTTTAGAATCATAATTTTCAACATATTTACCCTAGACTCATTTGATAACAGAAGACACCTATATTCTAAAAACAAGGAAGAAGACCATTCACCAAGTTCTAAAGAGGTAAAAAGTAAACTCTGGGAATCAAATAGTAGTTATTGATTAAATTTGTTTCAAAAAATATTTCAGTTGATAATATCTTACTGCATTACCAAAGAGTCATATAAATGCAATTTCAATTTTTAGAGTTGTGACTGTGTGCAATGGTGCATGTCTATAATCCTGGAGTCTTCTGAGGCTATGGGTGTAAGATCATTTGTTCAAAGCCAGCCATCCCCAGCAACTTAGTGAGGCTCTAAGAAACTCAGCAAAACCCTTTTTCTATATAAAATATTTTATAAAGAGCTGAAGATGTGTCTTAGCAGAAAAGCATTTCTTGGTTCAATCTGGAATATTAGAGAGAGAGAGAGAGAGAGAGAGAGAGAGAGAGAGAGAGAGAGAGAGAATAAAAAAAGGTAATCAGTGACACTTTCAGGGTCAAGAATTTAAATAATTTAAAACAATAATGGGTTAGTCAATGTAAACTCATCTAGATTTATTAACTGCTGCTTTGAGAAGTTAGTTTGCTCTCAAACATATAAAAGTGGGAGAGGAATCCTATTTTAAGGTGTGTATAGGAACAAAGAGGAGTTTTGGCACAGCTTTTAGTTGACCCAGAGACCACTTTAGTTGGAAATTGGAGTTATTCCCAGGTGATAGATCCTTAAACTGTTTGAAATAATGTGTTTTTATCAAGTATTCATAAAGCAAGATTAAGACCTAATATAAATCAGGCTTGGAAAATGAAAAAAAAAACATTTAAATAACAAGTAACTATATAAATAAACACATACAGCAATATTAGAGAAGTTTACATTCAGGATATTTATATCATTATATAATCACCAGGAATGTCAAAACAATGACAATTAAAGAAAAAGTGAGTAAATAAAGAAACAAATAAACAATGGAATGAATGATTGAATGGATAACTAAAAAGTATAAAGATGTAATGTGACTGGAATTGTCAAAGACAGCTTGTAGCCTTGAAAAAGTGTAAAGGTACTTGGATATGGTGTTTTACTACTTGCTGAGGCATACCTTATGAATTATCAAGAAATCAGCACTCCAGGTGCTGAACACACCCTTATTAGTTTCTCACAAACATATATCCAGTATAGGAGTGATATCTCTGTAACACATCAAGTTATATATGTGTAACATATCAAGTAATATTTGCATAACACAACACATATATAGAGGCTTTCAAGGACAATACATGCAACTTATCACAAAACAAAAATTTACAGAGGACATAAAATGCTCCATTATAAATACTATGTGTGTAAATAAAATGCATAATTACAAAAAAAAATCTATTTATCAGAGTTTAATGTAGAATATTCTTCCATTAAAATTTTAGTATGTTTACACTGCTTTTCTGAAATTTGTCTAGGAAAAAAAATATGTAAAATAGCCCCAAACCTTCAATTTTGAAGACCAAATAAAGTTGCTATTGTTATGTAACATTAATGTTTATTATGAAACTATATAGCAATAATACAAACAAATGAATCATAAATTAACCAAATCTGAATCCATATATATGTCATTTTTTGGCATTGTTAAGAGCAATAGAAAGGCCTAAATGAAACCATCCATATGAAAATTAATATTAGACATGAATGGTGAAATTATCCAATCTGTTGTTGGAATTTGGGACTGGTAGCACAGCTCACTAGTAGAGTGTGTGTGCAGAATGTACTTGGTTCCAAACTTAGAAACACAATAAAAGGCAGATGTTAAGGCAGGGGGGGAATGATGTTGATAATAAAGCAGAATATTAAAATGTGGGGATCTCCCTCCATCAGTTAATAAAAATGTTACTCATATTCTGAGTGTCACTTTGACCAAGTTATAAATGAGTAGAGAGACTTATATACATTCAACAATTTAGAAAATATCTACCTTCAATCAGACTGAGAAATGGGGGTACACTGAATATTAGTCCTGTCTTAAGCAAAGCGCTGCATTTGGGACCAAATCCCCAATGGTCAGTGTCACCCACAGTAAACAGAAGTGTAGGAGAAGTGATACACAAGGGTCCAAACCACAGAAAATATGATGATTTCTAGGGACCATGAAAGGCTCTGCAAGTGTTTTATCATCTGGGTTCAAGGCATAGAAATTGCCAAATATCAAAACTGTAAGTTTATTTCAAGAAGACATTTGCCAACATATTTTCCCAGTTGCTATTGCTCTCATAGGAGATTCTCCCTAGTTTGTATTGTGGATGTAACAGAAGGGAACACAATAAATCACTGATAACCCTGAGTGAGATTTTAGCACTTCATGAGCCCAGCCCCAAACCTGCTCACCCAAGTAATAAAGTCAGAACTATAAGTTGCTCCTAAAAGGAGTTTGCTTCTACACTGAGTTTCTCATCTTAAACATATGTTGTTTAAGTTACTATGTCCTGAAGTTCTAAGTTCTGGAAGCAAAGGTGACTGAGCATATGCAAATAAAAAGATTGAAAACCAATGAGTTTACATTGTTTTTTTTAGTACCTTTGTGGACTATGATACCCTATAGTTGTTCAGAATAGGTGTTAGAAACAAGAAATCCCTGTTTATTCAAACAAATCTTTGCAGAACACTCCTACACTGGCTACTTCACATAAACTTGCCTGGAGGATTTAATACATGAGTTCAATAAATTTCCTACACCCTCTTCAGTGCTCTTAGAATGGCTTTAGAAAAATCTGAGAGACCTAATCCCAGAGATTTAGAATTGTGATTTGAAACACAGTCTCTACATCTTAGCAAGCCTCTAAGCAACTTAGTAAAATCTTGTCTCAAAATAAAATATAAAAAGGACTGGGGATGTTGCTCAGTGGAAAGCCTTCCTGGGTTTAGTTGCTAGTACCAAACCAAACAAAAGCAAGCAAATACATGAAAGATTACAGGGATGCCAGAGTACATATACATGAAAAATATTGGGGAAATAAAAAATTAATAAATATATTTTTGAAAAATTGTTAAGGTTTTTCAAAACCTTAAGATAAAAATGACATATAATCCACTAATAATAATTTTGGGGTAGCAGAGTAAGGCTGCACATGCCTGTGCTCCCAGTGGCTCAGGAGGATAAGTAGAGATGATCCTAAGTTCAAGACCAGTCTCAGCAATTTGGCAAGGTTCTAAACAAATGAGTGACACTGTCTCAAAAAAGGGGAACAGGTTGGGCTATAGCACAGTGACAAAATGCCCAAGGGTTAATCTCTAGTATCTAAATCAATTAAAATAATAATCAATCTGGGTTTAAAATGCCACACAATCCATTATTTCTCAAAGAAAGAACAGTAATTCCATTTCCATTGCAGCTTTATTCACAGTATTTAATAAAAGAAAAAAGAACATCCATCAGGCATGGTGGGAATGCTTGTAATCCCAAGGACTTGGGATTCTGAGGCAGGAGGATGGAGAGTTCAAATCACCCTCAGCAATAGTGAGGCACTAACAAACTGTTTCTAAATAAAATGTAAAATAGGGTTGTTGATGTGGCTAAGTGGTTGAATGCCTCTGAGTTGAATTCCTCGTATGGTCCCCCCAAAATGAATTTCCTTTTAGATGAAAAGATCATCAGTAGATTTCTTCCATCTGCACAACATCCAACTACTCCCCTTAGAGGCTACACACTGATAGTTAACCTGATCTTTAGAAGGCAAGACTCAGAAACTGATATTTTCTATATAGGCAAAGAGACTTTGGTATCTGTGTGCACCTTTGTCAGATTGTTCTAAAACGAAGGACTGAACAAATATTGAAGGTTGGAATGAGAGCACAACACACAGTAAACTCTTTAATGGGGAATCTTAACTCATTCACTGTAATAACTGAAACCACATTCAGATAAAACTAGATTCTCTGCTTCACTGATTCCTGGGTTATTGATTCAATCCAAACAGTTATTGAAAAAGTATTAAAGCTACTGGTTAATATTAATGTAAAACAGTGAAGCCAGATTTAAAGATAGGTAGCTAGTGTAGTTAGTTAAATTGGGTCTAGTATTGAGTAAGATAAAGAAAATGGAGACCATTATTGAGAATGGGGTCCAGGAAACCAGAACAACACCTGGGGATATGGAAATGTTAATGTTCTCAAGGCCCTGAACCCAACCTATAGCACTGTTAATGACATAGCTCCCAGCAAACAGGGAGGTTGTGATCAAACCACCCCATGCCCTTCCTGCCAAGAAGGAGGGGGGGGGGGGGCTGTAACACTCAGAGGGGTTTGGGACCCGGTCCCTTCCACCCCCGCGAGGGAGGGAGAGGACCGGGTGCCCCCGAGCCGCCATTCCTGCTCACTGGGCAGCGGGAGGGGGGGCAATCCCCCGCTGACTCCACCCCCGACCCTGCCCGCCCGCCTCCCCCTTCCCCCCCACCAGAGCATTCCCCTCTCCGAAGAGGGGAGGCGGCGAGGGGCGGAGAGGACAGGCGGGTGGAGGGGCCGAGAGGAATGGGGGTGGGAAAGATCCGCCATACCACCGGGTTGAATCCTCCAGGCGGACTGCGTGGACCCCACCCATGCAGGTGGAGATTCCCAGAGGTCCTGCCAGGTCCAGCGTTTCACTGAAAAAGAAAGATTCTCTGCCCTTGAGAGGGATCAAGGGTCAGGGACAGAGGCGTGGAATGCCTTTGTCCCATACTGGGAGTTACTCAAACAGAGACAATACAAACGTGACATGGACACACAGTAAACATTTAACACAAGTTCAGAAGCAAAGATTAAAGACAGACAGTAGACTCAACCTGAGAAAAAGAATTGCCGGCAAAACCAGACGGGTTGGCAGCAGAGTACCTGACGAGGGCACCTCCGTCCCTCTACCAGATGAGGGCACTTTCGTCCCTCCCCGAGTCCTCCAAGGCGTCCCTTGGAGAATGTGGCCTGTGGCTTCAGGACACGTCTGTCCACCACTGCCAGGGAGAACTCACGCTCTCCGCTGGCAGCCACTCTGCCAACCCAAACCGAAAAACCGAACCTGAACAAAAAAGCTCTGAGCGATCACAAAAAAAAGGAAGAGGCGCCTTACTTACCCCCTAAAGGAGTCCATTGGGGGTCTCCTTGTCTGGCAATGCGCAGTTCCCGGCCAATGTACCAAATGTAAGGGTCCGGCGAAGCGTCAGAGGAAGAGACCACCAAGAGACTGACTCATGCAATTGCAGAAGGGGATTTATTGGGGATCCATTCCAGCGCGCTGGGAATCCGTGCTCACTCAAGAAGGGAGAGCAGCCCAGAGCCCCGAGCAGGGGCTGAGCACTGCTTAAGTACACTTTTTGTGGAGGGCGGAGGCTTTGCATACATCAGGACAAATCATCATGAGGTGCGGGAAAATCAAACAACAATTCTTAAACTTGATTAGTACAGTCATTGGCTGGAATGTTCAGAATGATTCAACAGGTCATTTTAATAAAATGGTCTTAAATATAAGGGGAAAATATTTAATTAGGACACAGTAACTATACTATTTTATTTTGAAAAGAATCATTATTTTTAATGCCACCTAATTTTTAATTTTTTCTTCTTTTTTTATGTGAAAGACTTACATAGATAAAGGAAAATCTTTTAGAACAGCCCTCCAGTTCTTGGAGAAAAAAAAAAATTACAAATAAGGCATCCCTTCAAAATTAAACATGGGAAAAAATAATTAATCATGTTAAAACTGGAGTTTTGAGATGAAACTAAAATTTCCCATTTAAACAATTTTCTCTGGGATTCTGTATTACAAATTTTGAAGAATAAAATCTATGGACACTCAGGGAAGGTAAGAGTAAAAAGAATAAAATTTATTTAAGCAAGAAAAAATAGAACTCCATGATGTGGGAAAGGGCATAATAGGTCTTTCCAAGGACAAAGGTCATACCCCTTCCTTGGACAGGCTTTGCTCTGAGGTAGAGGCTGGTTTTTTCAGTGCCAGCTTTGGAGTATATTTGTGGTTTTGGAAAGAGCATGAGACAAAATCTATTTAAAATAAATATTTAAAAAAGCATCCAGGCTACCACCTAGGTTTACATCTGTTCTTTCTGAATCCCATCCTCCTTTCTGTAACTTTCATCTGGATTCACCACAGGGACAAATAATTTGGTTGAAGGTATTCCCTCAAGTGAGCCTCAAGGTGTTTTACATTTGAAATAGGCCTTAATGGTGCTCATTAACATATCTATCCATTAGCCTTCAGGTGTGGGAGAAAGCTCTCCATTATACAGCAGCCTGCTCATTTTGGAAACCTGGTTTTGGGAATTTGAAGTGAGAGCTGGAAATTTAGAGATTTATTCTCAGACCTAAGGATAGCTAAACTGGAGTTCTGGATATCAGATAGCTGTTCTGGATTTGAGAAACTCCTCTCCCTGCCCAGCCGCAGGGTGCATTTGTGAATGGGCTGGAAACACTTCCAATTTTCTGTGTTTCCTGCTCCAGGATTTCTGCTGAATGCTGTGACTAAACATTTAACCACTTGTCCTCAAATTCCACTTCAGACCTATTTCTGAAGAAAATGTTTCTCCTCCCACATGAAGAATGGTATATACATTTAAATGCCTTAAATATGATTAATTACCCCCACACTCAAATCTCACTGCCTTGCTAACCCGTGTCCCATGAACAAGTCACTTCCTGGGTAAACTTCTTGACTCTTTTTCAAGCACATGTACCTTTTCATCCTCACATTTTAGGAAACTCCGTGGAGACTTGGGACAGTCTCCCTTCACCCATGGGCTAAGGCCAATGATTTGCTTTTATTCATGAGGGGTGTCTCTGGGACCTGGACCAAGGAGGCCTCATCAGTGACACAAAACAGCCCTGGGCCCAGGTTGAGGAATAAGGTTCAGCAAGATATTGAAATGTTTTCAAGATATGTCAAGGGGCGACATGGTACACAAAGAAACAAACATATTCACTGAGATTGTCTCAGTATATTACTCTGTCCCTATTTTTTAATTTTTTAATTTTTTTAGGTGTAGTTTGACACAATACCTTTATTTAATTTTTATTTATTTTTATGTGGTGCTGAAGGACAGTAGGTTGCAAGTTCTGAGCAGCCTTCAAAAGGAATCTGCTGCCCTTAGGGGAGCCTTTATTTTTATATCATTTTTGTAGATATCTTTCCAGGTAGTTACTAAATAGTCTCAAAGCCCAAAACTTATTTGATGTACATACTTTTCAAGAGTCACAATATTTTCTGACATATTGATTACCTAAGTTATATTGAGGACATGGTTTACAATATTTTCCTGTAACCTTTGCCAATCATGATTAAGTTTTACATTTTCACCTTAATCACTAGGTGCACAGGGTTGTGGGGCAGGTCACTCAGAAAACACACCAAGTCCCAGTTCTGTCCAAATTGACAGAATTTAGCTGGGCATCCAGGGACAGCTCCCTGCAGGACCCTTAACTGTCTCAGCAAGGAACAGCCCCAAGCCTGAGCAATTTAGGATATTTAAAGACAAAAAACACATCTGGGTGGACGTAGCTGTAAGCCAGCAGGTCCAGAAGCTGGACTGGGCATTTAGCGAGACAATGCAGTGGGTACATTGGTATTCCCTGCAGGACTTTCCAGGTTGGCAGAGTAGCAAGCCAGCAGAAGGGAAGTGGGTCAAAATGACCCTTGTTCAGTACAAGTTAGAGAATGGATACTAAGGTCTAGTCAATCAATCTCTGACAAGGGACATTGCCCAAGAAAAATGGAAAGCAAAGAGAAAAATTTTACATTGTATAAGAATTGGTATTTTGTGTTGCCAAGTATGCTCTGCTAGGTAGGAAATCATTAATGGGTACAGAGCTGGGTGATAGACCCAACCTGATCTTTTCTTAAAATTGGGAGCCCTCTTGCCACAAAGCCATGAAAAGATAATTTCAGCTTTACTATAAATTACTGCTTTTCACAATCAGGCGTTGGTGAAGGGGTTCCTGTAATCTGCTGTCTGACAGGCTCACAGTGTGGGGATGCTGTGGCAGGGCCACACCATCTGGAAACCAAAACCATGGGGAATGTTAAGTGTTTTGTTTATGATCCTCATGATATGGAGAACAGGGCACCCCTCAATCAATAAATAAAAGTATGTGTTGCCTGAGAATGCAGGAAAATTCCCAGAATGAGACCAAGGACACAATTGAGACAGGCCCCAAGGTGTGCTTCAATATCTCTCAGGATACAAACAATAGTGTTATTCCTTAAGAAATTCACAGGGAAAAGATTACAAATCAAAGTTCCCAAGAAAAGCCTAATCGACAAGAAATGTTTATCCCAGGGTTAACAATGTACATGAATATCCCCCTCCCTTCTAAAGCCACAACCTGTGCAATAGACTAGTTACAGGAAAAAACATTCGCTGTTCCAACTGTATAAGGACCACAATATGTAGCTTACTTAATTAAAGGAAGATTATATTATTCCCCTCAAGGACAAGAGGCTAAGAAAAATACATTCCCCCCATTAACACACCCTCCTTTGTCTCACACAGGAATTCATGATGAAAGTGGAAAACACATAGTTAATATTAATGGCAAATAGGTTGAGGTGCAGAACCTGCCCTTTAGTTAAAAGATTAAAAAGACACGAGATTTGGTGTGCTTTGACCAAGGATCAAGGAAACAGTTAAATAGGTCATATAAAAAAAGGAAATTACTTTGGAAATTAAAAATAAAATATTGTAAAATTAATATAGATATATTTTAGAGTCACTTTGGAATAATAGGCTTTCACTATTTTAAGTGTGTTTCACTATTTTTAAGTGTGTTTTGCTGGGACTTTAGATTAAAAGTAATAAAGCTTACTAATAATTATAGGTGTGCTTTAAAGTTAAAGGTTAATGAAATAATTATACACATAATTTAAAGTTAAAAGTTAATTGCTGCAGTCTGGCTGGGCACAAAATAACCGAGCCACCACACACAGTCTTGTAGATTCAAACAGCAACTCTTTATTCTCGAACTGTCACTGGCACTCTACACGCACGTTCTGGGGAAAATCCACACCTCCACTGGGCTCTGAATCCCACGAGAACTCAACGGGAACTCAAGGAGCGGGCGGGCGCCTGAGGCAGCAGGATACTCCCTATTCCCAGAAGGATACACCCTAAACCTGGACCCACCCTAATCCAGCAGGATCCTCCCTAAACCCGGATCCACCCTGGTCCTTGAGCAGGGTCACCATTCTCAAACATTCATGCAATGTCACTGCAAATGACCTGGGTCCAAGGCAAGCCCATTTCCACAATGGAGAGTCCTCCCTCTAAGCAACATTGGGTAGGCTGACAAAGAAATTGCCATGCGTCATTCCTACTTGGCAATGGCTCTCAGCAGTTAATAATAGAACTGGAGACATGAAGTCGAGTTGTGTAGTATAGTTTTATGATCCAGGTTATATGGGCAATGACCAAGCAGACTCTGTTTTACCCTGAGACTTAATATCATGTAAGAAATGCTTCTTCCATGGGAAAGTCCCAGTGTTAGACCAGGACACAAGAAAAGACCACTGACTCCAATTAAAATCAAATTAAATCAAGCTTATTATTTCGACCGACTGGGCTGCCTCTCCCTCCCAAAATGGCAGGAACAAGACAGCAGCAGTAGCTTTCCTGCAGCCCAGCTTTATATCCCAGAAAGTTACACAAAGAGGGGTTACAGATAACAGAACTCTGAGGGACACCTGGTGCAGCAGATCTCTCCTGTTATTTGTAGATAAACAACTTAGCAGGGTGGGAATGTGCCTAGGAGTGCTCTGTGGTTTTTTCCAAGGACAAACGTGATGTCCCTTTCTTGGACAGGCTTTGCTCTGAGGTACAGGCTGGTTTTTCATTCCCCCCTTTGTCTGGAAACTTGGGAACCAATAATGGTTTCCTCAGTTGGGGGCATATTTGGGCAGGCTCTACATCTTGGTAAACAATAATCCTCAGGGTACAGTCTTCAACTTCCCAGACTCACTTAAAATTGGCCTCCTAGATCCAACCTGACTCGATTTACCTATCTACACTGCCTAACCATTTCTGGCTTTATTTCCCCTAATTTTAGAAACTTTATTGCTGTAAGGAGAAGGGGTGAGAAGGGGCGACGGCTCGTTCTGCCTGCTTCAGAGCTAAAAATAGGGTGTCAAACATGAGGGGACTCGACATGGGGGACGACGACATGGGGGACATGAGTTCCCTTTTAGAAGTCAGTTCCATTTGAGGTCTGGTTGGGGAAAAACAGGTTGTCATCTGGGGATGGGTGCTTCTATGAGAGAAACAAAAACCATGAGTACTGAATAAGTGTTGTAGCAGCTGGAACATGTCACTGTACATAAGTTCCCTCACCAAGCTTTAACATCCCCAGTTACCAGGACTATAAACATAACATTTAACTTTTAGTGTTACAGATGTCCTTCCCCTTAAGATACAGTTTAATAATTTATGTCATCTGATCTTGCAAAATCCTTTTACTAGTATGACCTGTGTCTAATAGAGAAATATTTAATTCTGTTACTTAGGGCTGGATAATCATACTAGCAAACACCATGCCTACATGTGTAGGTTAGGAATATCTGTAGGCCTCAAACTAAAAACTACTCTGGCAGTTCCTTTTAATAGTTATCAGGCATTTTTGTCTGAGAATCTCTTTTGCAGCCTCTAGTTTACTTATTTTTGGAAGTTACATTTAACTATTATTATTATTATTTAAAATGCCCAGGAATAGCTGTGTTTTGGTTTTTACTGTCTTTTCTAGGTGTTTAAGATGAAGCAGTCAAACTGACTTTTGTTTCTATCTATTGCTATCAGTCAGCTGAGTTTCCATGGGAGTCCTGGGGGAACTTTACGGCAGCTTCTCAGTTCTGCTAGTGCCATTTGTGCTAGGATGGGTCCAGACCTTTCTTGTCCATGTGGCTTCCCTTGGAAGCATCAGGGATGTCTCCCTTCTCTGATGACCCTCCTCTTCACAGCAAATGCACTGATTGGCTTTCTGTTCTCCAGTGGTCTCATTAACCTCCCTGATCGGGAGGTTATGTGGCCCAGAGTTGCAAAGCTCTTTAGAGATGTCCCCTGTTCCCTGGATTCAGACTGACTCAGAGGGCAAGAGCCAAATATTGGTTTTCTTGGCCCTTTTAATTTAACTTTAATTTTAAAACTTAATCTTAAACATCCAGCAAATGAATTTCAACAGCCTTATATTAAGAGTACTGGGCTTTAATGTCTATCTCTCTATCCTGTAGGTGATAACTCATTATCTTAAATCAACCCAGGTTGTGAGTTCTTAAAGCAGTACCTCTGTAAAACATTAACAGGCAATCCTTAGACCATTTATAAGAAAACTACAAAATAAAATTATCAAGAGTAAAAACATATTTAGTTCATGCAATAGCTACCTTGAATTTTGGCAGAGTTATACATTATAATCCCCTGTTTGAGATCCTAGTAATCTTGACAAAAAACAACTTTTGGACACAACTTTAAATGTACTGAAATCTGGCCTACTTCTTTCATAGTCACTTTCACATGTAGTGAGATGGGACATAGAGCCTTATCTCAGGTAAGGCAAGGTTCTTTATAAATCTTAAGTACTATAGTTCTGAAGCTGACCTTTGCTTTTTAGACATCATTTTATAAAACCTACATAAATTGTTGCTCAAGTTCACATGTATATTAGCTAACACAATATAATATCACATCTAAAACATGAATTAAAGAAAGGCTGAAAGCTTTTAAATTTTGTAGAAAAGTAGCAAAGTATTTTTGTGTTTTACAATAAAACCTTCACACAGATTAGGCTCTCATTAACTTAAAAATACATCTAAATTGTATCTCAGTGTAAAAAGTAACATAGAACTTTTACATATCTTATTGACAACAAGTCTAGTTATAGAACACAAATGATATAAATAAATATCCAACATGTTTTTTAAGCCCAAAATTACCATACAACTTTAGAACATCAGCTTGATATAATGGTCTTTTGAAGCTTCTACCTTACAGACTTGTATACCTGGAAGATATGAACACATTAATAGCACCACAATTACATTGATGTTTTTATATTAACTAAGTTTAGCTTTTAAAGAAATAACATTACAATATTGAAAAATAACAGTTGTTCTTTAACCATAGTTGTATAATTTTTAATTTCTTTAAGATTACTTGCTCAAAAACTTACACATATAACCAGCTTACACAAACATTCTTTATCACTTACTTAAACCCTCTTAATTACTTAATCACATAGACTCTCTTATACAGAAACACATTTTCCCTCTATTAAATACATACCTAGAACCTTCTAGTTTCTCTTTTCCATCTGTTAACCTCCTTCTGTTCACATTTTGAAACAATACTTGTAAATTTTTGAATTTAGGCAGATTATTTCATAGACATTGCATCAACATTTTATTAGGGCCTTTTTTGAACACCTAGAAAAACTTATAAGCTTAATTTTAAAGACATCTTTACTTTTATCTGTTTACCCAATTTAAATTGAACCATTTGAATCATGTGAATCAAAGATATTTGGATCCATTTTTTAAAAATTTTTCATGAGCGCTCCTCATATATCTGCCAATTGTCATATAACTGCATGATATATGGACATACACACATACAGACATACAGACATACAACACATAACACAAGTGTAACACATAACACAATAGTAAAGGCCTTGTAGCTTTTTCTCAGGTGAAATCTCCATTGCAATGTTAAAAACTCCACAGTTGATCAAAAATAGAACTGATCAGAAAACATTAACTTGTCTGTAGGGTCAAAATCATGAGCTCAAAAAAATAGAATTAAGAAAAAGCAAAAGTCCTAGAAAAAAAAATGACTGGCCAGTTATTAGTAGATACCACACAATTTATTTTTGGTTTAATCTAGTTTGAGTTCAGATAAAAGACACATTTACTTTTTTTTTTCCTTGGGCCTCAGATCTGTCTCCTACTGAGCTCCAGGCTTCTTCTATTTGCATTTCAATTTAAATCCTGCCTGAGGTCTGGAAGGAACAAGAAAAACTGGAATTCTGAGGAGAAGCCTCATGCCTAAGGCATTTTAACCATAAGTCACAATTTTCAGGTTTGGATGTTGGAAATTATGACACAAGTTTAAGATACAATTCTCAAAATTTCATACCTTTACATCTTCCTACACTAGAAAAACTTGCTCACACATAACTGAAAATAGGATCTAATTTGATAATATAAAAGTTACCATCAGAAGAAATTCCTTTAGGTTCATTAAGCTACTTTCTTTGTTCTGAAGTTCCCAAAGTAGTATTAAGTTACATTAAATTACCTGGAAAAAAATTTCAAAAGAGAACCACACACTACCATGTATATCCAAAATTAAGCTTTGAAAATTTTCAAGACTGTTGCTATTTAATGTCATTTTAATAAGCCAGACCAACGTTTCAATTCAACACTTTTTTTTTTTTCCTGAATCTTACACACTGAGGGGAACAGATATCATATCATAATTTATTATCCTTGCCCAAGTTAATGTACTGGTACACCTAGTGAAATCTTTTCAGGATACCCAGTTCAAAAATTGATGAAAAAATAAAACTAAATGATTGAGAGTTACTTGCCAACTTGGAAGTAGAGTTCTTTAATTTTCTATCTAAGTATTTAAGTTTTCTGGCATGAATTATCTGAAATCATAAACTGAAAAATTACCTAAACCCAACTTTTAACTGCAAGATTGTACAATGCTTCAAATACCCATTCAGATACCAGATTGTTACAATAAAAAAATCATCTTTTAGATACACATTCAGCCAAGATCATCCCCAAGAAACAATCTATAATATCAACATATTACTGCATTCATTGTCCCTTTTTTAAGTAGAGAGAGGTGGAGTAATCCTTAAAGTGCAGGCAAGAAAGAGGGAGTTCCCCAAAGCAAAATTGCTTCAGCAGCTCCTGGGAGTCCTTTTACTTACAGGATTAGTTCCTCTGGTTTGGTCGGACCCCAGGCACCAGGCACTCTCCATATCTCCTAACTTTTCAGTAGTCAGCTCCCCAAAAGTTAATCTTCTGCTTGCAGTTGTCTCAAGTGCTAGGCTTCCCCAAGAAGGCAGAGTGGGAACTCCTCCCTGGGGTGTCAAAATTTGTAATTGAAAATTTGGTTCCAGTTCTTGAAGCCAATTAATGCCGATTTAATAATGAGGACAGGTTTTTAAGAAAAGTTAAAGCAAGATATCAAAGTTCTTAGACCCCCAGCAGGCATTTCCCTCTGCAGTGGGTGCACCCAAGCCAACTACAGGAAGAAAAGAAAACACTGCTTCCCTAATCTCACTTAACAAAGGGGAGTAAAGTTTACCAAAGTTCTTTAAAACACAGCTAAAACGAGTGTAAAAGGTGAGAACAGAAAAGCTGTTCTATTGACTTTTGGTCCCTTACAGGAGAAGCATACTAGGGACATTCTTGGGCTAAAATTTAGCTAAAGTTACCTCCACACATCTAAGGCAGATTGGAACTTGGGACTCTGCATCTATCCAAAGTAAAACAATGCCATCACACTTAACAGAGACACAGACAAAAACACACAAAGACATAGATTCCCTTTTCAGATTGTCAAAATAAACGAAAGTGGGTGCTGGCCCCAAGCCAACTGGGGCCTTCCCTTCAGACAAACGGATTGGGGGAGCATCCCCTTCAGATTGGGTCTGATGACCCCAGATTGGGAGATTAGTTATCTTCCCAGGGTGTTGGGGTGGAGATAGACAGGACAATAGAAACAAACACACATAATACAAATTCACAGCGCGTTGTGGATTGCTACCCAGAAACTAAAGGCTCAGGCAGACCGCAGATCCGTCAGTTACAAAATGCTTTACCAAATACTTCACAAAATACTTTACTACCGGCAATCCACTCAGAACCCAGAAAGGGGCTGGGGACGTCTCCCACAAACCCCATCGGCTGCCCTTTGGTGCGTCCACCTGGACCTTTTGCTGACCTCACAACACAAAACCAGAACCTGCATGCAACCAAAGTTCAGAACCTTACACATCAGCAATGCCTTTATTACCGGCTGGGTTTTCATCACCTCTCGATCCGGGTGTCCGGGTAGGCTTATTAGGGGGATCCAGGATGAGCCCCCAAGACCACCAGAGACCCAAGATCTATGTAAGCAGCAAAGAGGTGTTTATTTCAAGCTAGCTTGGTCCTCCGCGCACACACACAGCAACTGGTGATGCTGAGAGGCCCCGAGCCCAGGGTTTGCAGCAGTTTTATACATTCTTTTGAGAGGGCAGGGACTTCACATACATCACAGCAAAACATCACACACCATGGGAAAATCAAATAACAACTCTAAAACATGATTAGCACATTCACTGGTGGGAACAAGTTGGGTAGGGGTGATTGGTCAGTACAAAAGGAGTATTCATTTGAACTGATTGGTTTAAGCCAAGAGGCATGTACATGCTGAACTACATGGTTTCCCCACTTGTTATCAACCACCATAAACTACTGGGAGGGTTATCTGGCATCCCAGGTATTTCCCTGTCTCATGTTTATCGGTGGCTGGTAGGGGACTGCTATGGGTCCCCACCTAGCCTGACTGAGTCAGGGACACCTGGTGCAGCAGATCTCTCCTGTTATTTGTAGATAAACAACTTAGCACGGTGGGAATGTGCCTAGAAGTGCTCTGTGGGTTTTTCCAAGGACTAAGGTCATGTCCCTTCCTTGGACAGGCTTTGCTCTGAGGTAGAGGCTGGTTTTTCACAGTAATTTCTATAGGATATGCTACTGGTTGAGGAATATCTTATACATTAAATACATACACAAGAATATTAGCAATTTGCATTCCTTATATAATTCAAGATAATTTGTTTTTTGTCCTGATCAATGCTGTGTGATTTCTTTGTATCTGATCTTAGTTTGTATTTTTCTAATTTGTTAAGATGTTGAGAGGTTTTAATTTTTGAACATTTTTACTACCAAAAGTGTCATTTACTTTTTTATTAAACATGCTTAATTTTATGTGAGGTAATTAGTTTTCCCACTTTGTCATTTCTCTTTACATGTTTTTGTTGTTGTTGTTTTGTTTCATTTTGTTTTTAAATATTTTATAATTTAGTTTGGGCTAGACAAATTACCCTTATGTTATTTATTTATTGATATGGGGTGCTTAGGATGGAACCAAGGGCCTCACATGTGCCAGGTGAGAGACCTACCAATAATCTACCACCACAGCCCAACTTTAAACTGTTTAATAAAAAAATTATTTTAATGTTGCCCAAATTATAAGTTTTTAACATATTTGTGTAGCTTTTTGAAAATAAATAACTGCTCTGTTTTGTGGTTCTTGAGATTTAAACCAAAGCTGCCATTACACTCATTAACATTCCCAGCCTTTTTTATAATCTTATATAGAGACAGTTTGTCAGCAAGTGGCCCAGGCTGACCTTGAAATTTTAATCTTCCTGCCTTATTATCCCAAATATATGGCATTATAAGCATGCACTATGGCATTTTCAATATTAATCCATTTTATTCATGCTTGAGATTGAATACAGGGGCACCTGACAAATGAATCACATACCCAGTATTATTTTATATGTTATTTAGTGACAGGTTCTCACTGAGTTTCTTAGTGACTCATTTTGGTGGGGGTTGCATTGAACTCACAATCCTCTTGCCTGAGTCTTTAGAGTTTTGGGAATTCAGGCATGTGCCACTCCATTTAGCACAAATCCCTTGTTATAGTTTTGACAGACATACATTAGGTATTGAAACTAGGGGTGGTATACCCTTAAGCCACAGCCATATACCAAGGCCATTTATTATTTTATTTTGAGACAGAAACTTACACATGGTGGTCACAGACTTGCTAAGTTGTTCAGGCTTTCTTTGAACTTTTGGTTCTGCAGACTCTGCCTCACAAGTC
This sequence comes from Marmota flaviventris, assembly GCF_047511675.1. Lineage (NCBI taxonomy): Eukaryota > Metazoa > Chordata > Mammalia > Rodentia > Sciuridae > Marmota > Marmota flaviventris. The sequence goes on along the minus strand of NC_092510.1, from coordinate 2,452,362 downwards.
ATTGGGATTATAAGTGCAATACCATTCACAGCTATATTTTATTTTTATATTGAAGTATATATTACTTCTGAAAATGATTTTTTTCTGGTATTAAGAAAGCATATAATATAGTTCCCCCCCAAAAAAAATCCCCTCATCCCTCTGGTTTTTCTTTGAAAATAATGTCACATTTCTATTTCTGCAAAGCACTGAAAAATTTCTCTAAACTATATTTTTTTTTTCTTTTTCTTAATAAAGGTTCTCTGTTACTTACACAAGTCTATTTATTCATATTATTATAAGGTATATACTTATTTCTATAAATTCATAGTATAAAACAATGTGTGGTAAAATCATCTGCTGTTTAGTGATGTACTTTAATAAATATAATATTTAACCTAAACATTTGCTAATACAATAATCTAGATGTCAGTATTTACTATGACATTTATAAAAAAAATTAGAGTGCATTCCTTGGAATGTTTTTACATTCCTGATGATTATATAATGGTATAAATATCCTGAATGTTAACTTCTCTAATATTGGTTTATGTGTTTATTTATATATTTGTTATTTGAACATTTTCCCCTTTGCCAAGCCTGATTTATATTTGGTCTTAATCTTGTTTTATGAATACTTGATAAAAACACATTATTTCAAACAGCTTAAGGATTTATCACCTGGGAATAATTCCATCACAAAATATAATGTGCCTCTTGGTCAACTAAAAGCTGTGTCAAAACTACTCTTTGTTCCTATACACACCTTAAAATAGGACTTCTCTCTCACTCACATATGTTTGAGAGAAGACTAACTTCCCATAGCAGCATTTAATAAACCTAGATGAGTTTCCATTTACTAGCCCACTATTATTTTTAAATTGTTTAAATTCTTGACCCTGAAAATGTCACTGATTACTTTTCTCTCTCTCTCTCTCTCTCTCTCTCTCTCTCTCTCTCTCTCTCTCTCTCTCTCTCTCTCTCTCTCTCTTTCTCTCATATAACAGGTATAACCCAGAAATCCTTTCCTGGTAAGAAACATCCTCAGCCCTTTATAAATTTTTTTTTATAGAAAAAGGGTTTTGCTGAGTTTCTTAGCGCCTCACTAAGTTGCTGAGGATGGCTGGCTTTGAACTAGAAATCTTACACTCACAGCCTCAGAAGACTCCAGGGTTACAGGCATGCACCCCTGCACAAAACTTTTGATACTCTCTTTAAAATACTCTGTTACAACTCTAATAACTGAAATTGCGTTTACATCACTCATTTCAAATGCACTAATATATTACCAACTAAAATATTTTTGAAACAAATTTATTGAATGACTATCATTTTATTCCCAGAGTTTATTCTGAAAATTATGATTCTTAATCTATCACCAATCCCCACAATTCCAAGAGTATTTAAGGCAGAAAAATAACAATATTCATGACTAATTATTTGGGCTGTGGGCTCAATCAGCTTCTTAATAAGGAGATTGGCTGCCCTCTAGCCAAGGTTAAAAACTGGAACAAATAGTTTTTTGAAAACAAAAAGGAAAACTTCATAATAATGTTTTCACTTTCATGTTGAGGTTATTTTTTTGCACAGAAGTTTTTTTAAGTTCAATTTATTATTTTTTTGAAGCATAACTAAGACTTCACAGCTAAATCTTATTTATAAATATGTAATTGTTTTCTTCTTAATTTTTATAGTTTTAACTCTTACATTCTAGTGTAAGATACATTTCATGTTAAATATTGTACATAATCTCATCTAAAATCCATTACATGAAACATAAATATTCATTTATATCAATTTTGCTTAAAGCAGAGACTACTAATTCTCCATTTAGTTTTTCTGACAAAATTGTCAAAATTACATTGACTAGAGATGTGGAGTTTACTTATATACTTTCAATTTTTTTCTCATTATTGTATTGTCCAATTTTATTCATATATATATATATATATATATACTACCTGAATTTTCAAATAATTATAATGCTTAAGGTGATAGGATATGTCAATGTCAATAAGATACACTATGTAAAAATAAATAATTTTTACTTAATTTTATGAGACATAAACAAGAACAACTAATAAGAAAAATTAAAGCATAAAATTTTTAAAGAAAAAAAGAACCTTTTTTTCCTTGTACCTGGCAATGAACCTAGGGGCACTGCACCAGTGATCCACATCCCCATACCTTTTTATTTTTATTTAGAGACAGAATCTCTCAAAGTTGCTTAGAGCCTCACTAAGTCGCTGATACTATCTTTCAACTTATTATTTTTCTATCTCAGCCTCTTGAGCCACTGGAATTTTAGGTTTGTGCCACCATTCTTGGTTAGTATAAGTATTTCACAAAGATGAAATATCATTCACCTGTATTACTGGAAATTATTCTCACTTATTAACAGAAGTGTTAGTAATTTAAAAACTTTAGGATAAATGTGGCCTCTTTAGTTGATAGCTGAAACTGAATTTTCATCTCTATATCAGGGACCACTATTGGGACAGGGGTGGCTCTACCTACATCAGGTGTGTCTTACAATTGATTTTTATTTAAATTATTATTTTTTTTCGTTAATTTGTTTTCATTTTTTTTCACTAAAACTCATATTTGGATTTCTTTCTATTAAATGTTTATAATAATTATTGCAAATAAATTTAAAATGGTATCCTATCGATGCATATATATCATAATTATGGAATGTCCTTTCCTTTTATGTCTATTATAAATTATTTGTATTGACAGAAGTTTCATGTAGCTTCACATTCTTATATATAAAGGCCCAGATGATATTCTCATCAGAGTTCTAGTGCATTCTTTGGTATCTTGTTTAAAAGTGCTGTGTTCTTCTTCACTCTCTTTTATGGGTTTTCAAATTTTTATTTTTAGCACTTTTGGGATACAGATGAAGTATTCTCTTTCTAGAATTTCCAAAGAGTGTTTTATCACCATGCCTTTTGAATGCATTGTAGTATTTTCATAAAAATGTATTGTTGATTATTTATTTTCTAAATTGAGACATCAATCATTACTCAAAATTATTCCAAGTCCTTTCTAGAAGCTTCAGAAGGACACTCTTGATTATATTATTCCCACCATTGATGTACACAATATGGACACAGATCCTGCTTTTTTGGTATGTCTCTATCTAAAACCTCAGAGAGTAAGAGAATTTGCATGTAGTGCATTGTCTAGTGGAAATCTTGGATTTGGAGTTATGCATAGTTGATTCTGAATTCTACCTAGTCTGCTTAATAGCTGTGGATATTTGAACACATTGTTTTCCTTCAAACCATTATATAAGCTTCATGTATAAAATAGGTTAGTATGATATAGAGTGCATGATATCAGCAGTTTTTCCTTCTTTTATGTATTTATACACTAGGTATTGTGTTTTTTATCTTCACCTTTTAAAATTCAGAATCTGTTTCTAAGTCCTTAGATCTAATATTTCTTTTTTTTTCTTTTTAATTTTGGTGGGGGTTTGGAGTACAAGGGATTGAACTCAGTGTAACTTGAATATGGAACCACATGCCCAGCTCTATTTTGTATTTTATAACAGGTAGGATCTTACTGAGTTTCTTAGTTACTTGACATTGCTGAGGCTCAGTTTAATTTTTTTACCAATCCTCCTGCCTTAGTCTCCTGAGCCACTTGGATTATGGTCATGCATCACTGTGCTTAGCATTTTTTATTTATTGTGGCTCATAGAAACCTGTAAAGATGAAAGTGAATAGTATAATATCTACTTTCAAAAGGTCTTGATTTCTTTTGATTTTGCTTTTCAAATCCTCTTGTGTCCAAATTAACAAGCCCATATTCAAGGAGGAATTATCAAAGCAAAGAATTAAGGTGCCCCTGGTGAGGATGATAGCTAAATCTCTGAAGTTCAGCACTTATCAGGTAACTATTTCTACTAGAAAAAATACACAGAAGACCAGTATGAATTAATAAACAGATCATTCGTGATCTAATAAGCTCTAGAGTGACTCATCCATCAATTATAATTGGAAACCAGGATTCTGTCACATACTTTGAGAAAATTCTGTGGAAAACAGCAGTTGCCTTATTGGTATTGTTTTCCTTTTACCCCACATTAAGTCTGGACAATTATTGAGGTGCTATTAGCTTATGCAGACATGTATACATGAGATTTATGCTAAAACTCTCACAGTACCTCATACCAAGTGAGGAAACAATATCACAGCCTAGTCATTAGGTCAAAGGCTAAGTTTCAAAATAAGATGTTTGTCTTTAATATATTTTAGTTTTAGAGTCAAGGCTGTAAAAATATATACCAAAATGAGACATAATACTCTTGGAACTCTCTCTTTTATGCTGTCTGACATCTAAAATGGGAATAAGTCTGTGTTCAGCATCAGAAAAAAAAATTATCTTTTGGGCCCTGTCTTGTTTGGTCTTCCTTCTCTTTCTGAGGGCAGTGCCACTCTTGCTGTTTTGTTTTGTGGAAAAGCATTGATTAAAAAGTGTATTCTCACACCTCTTGGAATGAAGGGGTTCAGGTTATTTGACTCCTCAAGGTTAGAGGAGCCATATTCTCAAAATGGAATGTGACCACTATGAAATAAGATGTGCTAAAGCCTTAAAATAGTGGGAGTTGTGAGGATGCAGTTCTAAATACATATATTTTTATTAGTAAATTTATATTTTCACATACTAATAGTATTCTTGATATATTCATTTTTTGATTAAAATAAATTTCAACTATGTCTTTTTTATTGTATATACTAAAATAGTATACTACACCTGTGCCTAACATATTATTTGTATTGGACATTAGGGGAGTGCTTCCCAGTTGAGAGCTCTAAGTGGCTTTTTAGTAAATGTACCCAAGGACCTGCCTAATCTTGTCTCCTTCTGGCCTCATTCATTCCTGGAGTTGATGCCATCTACTGTCATTTGGAGAGTAGGCTCAGTGAATTCAAACTAAGAGGGCAGCAGTTTCCAATCAGGTGATCTTGGATGATAATTGTTCAATCCAACATATGATAAGTACAATAGGTGTGACTTACACTATCTTATCGAGTTTTAATTTCTGGAGCTTGCCATTCTTTCAGATTCATTTTTAGGCTTCTTTCTCAATGTTCAGGAAACCCAGGATCTGCTTCCACCCAGATGATAAAATATCTATTGGGAGAATGCAAGGCACCCTGAAAGCCCGGAAATAGTGACTGCAAGGTATTGAGACTGTATCTGTACACTGGAAAGGGAGACCTTTTGAAAGAAGTTTCAAAAAGCAATTGCCATGACTAAAAGTGTTTTTGGTAGATGGAAACTACAGTTTCAGCACATGCAAAAATGACTCATAGAGAAGTTCATTCTCAGTCTTCTCTGGCTTATTCAGTGGGAAATATGTCAGTAACTGAAATTCTGGACATTCTGTCCTATCCAATCATGGTAACTTCAGGCATGGTGTGAGGCGTATGTGGACAGCTTTGTTCTGGAAGCATGACATCTCCTCAGATTTTGTAGTACTGATTGGCATGATCAGCAGGAGAGAATCCCAAATCCAGATGTATTTTTTTTTTCTGCATAAAAGTGTTGCTGGTATATAGGTGACTGAGTTGCTTCTCCTGAGCTTTCTATATGTCTGAGAAGCAGGACCTCAAATTCAGAGTGATGGACATTTCCTTTAGTTTAATTTTTTAGGGTCTCAGAATATAATCCTCTATTTTAATTTTTCTGTTTGTATTCCCAATGCCAACTTCATTACTCTACCACATAATAAACTGTTTCTAATATTTCAAATAGACACATTATTTTGTAACTATTTTTTGTAACACTAGGTGGCATGGTTTCATAATATTCATTTTATTTTTTAGTTAAAGGTGGACACAATATCTTTTTTTTTTTTATTTTTATGTGGTGCCAAGGATCAAACCCATTGCCTTACATATGCTAGGCAAGCGCTCTATCTCTGAGCCATGATCATGGCAGTGTTTATGGGATTTTTATTCTCCTGGTTGTGAGAATTTAATATGAGAGAGAGAAAAAAAGAGAAGAATCACTTGATACTTTGTAATTAAATGCTTGTTCTTGTCCTCTCCTTTTCTTCCATAGACATAGATACCTTATTGTAATGTATTTAAGTGGGGATTCCCCTTTGTAGACTTGGCAGGATGATATGTCCTCATGTCATTCCCATATTTTCTCCTGGGTTAGTTTTTTCTGAAGTATCGACAACTGTCATATAATTTTGGAGTGTATAGCCCATTTGAATCTCTGTGTCCTCTCCTGCCAAGAGGAAGCAAGCTGAAATATAGTGTGGAGATTATCTGGGGAGTACTTGGATGCCCTGCACTTGAAATAAATCTCCTGAGACACCTTTCACTTAAGTCTTTTTTTCCTATGACTACTGGCAATACTGCTACATGATAATGGGTATGCAGTCATTTGTTTGACTTACTCGTATTAACTCTTTGAATTTATACCCAGGATTAATTTAACCATGTTATATGTTATTTCTGTTTATCTTTATTCTAAGAGATAAAGATATTTTGAAACCTTCTCTCAAAAAGAGACTGAGAGTTCCTTTTAAATTGTCATTAAATTTACATTTTCAACATCAGTGTGCAAGGATTTTCTTTTTCTCATATCCATAATGTCTTGACTCCTTTTTGGTATTAGACTATTGACAAAACTATTCTTTCTCTTTTGAGGGGGTAGGCACTGGGGATTGAACTCAGGGGCACTCAACCATTGAGCCACATCCACAGCCCTATTTTGTATTTTATTTAGAGACAGGGTCTCACTGAGTTGCTTAGTGTCTTACTTTTTCTTAGGCTGGGCATTGAACTCATGGTTCTCCTGCCTCATCTTTCCAAGCTGCTGGGATTACAGGAATGTGCAACTCTGCCTAGTGGCAAAAGGTACTCTAACACCTGTGCTCAGTATACAAGTGTCCACTATTTGACTTGTGCATCAAATATGTCAGGGATGATTGTGGAGTCCAGCCTGTCAAGTTTCCACAGATTGAGTGTGTGGAAACCTTTTCTTGGAATTAACGAATATATATGATTTCTAACCCCTTCTTTGAACTACTGCTTGGGATTTTAGCAATTTATGAGATAGTTGCTAATTAATGGAAAACCAAAAGTTTGTAATCTAGGGGAGATTTGCATGTCATCAGTAAGCTTCATTCCCAGAACTTGAGCATTTAGAATGGTTTTCTATTTGGCTTCCTCTGCCTAAGCCTCCTACCTTTCTTTTTCAGAGTGTTTTGCTGTATGTGAGGTAAATAGTTTCTTTCATTGAATGGAAGATGTTAAGAGATTACATCAGTCAGTGAAGAAAAATTTTTCTGCTGGGAAAAAATTGGCTGTCATGAAAATTTTAGAGAGACCAACTGGAGACTGGAGCTCTTTGTATGCTGAACACCCATAAATTCATCAACCAAATTATTCGTGATTTTAATTCTCTGTCCTAATCCCAGGTTTTAAGCCCATGGATGCCCTTGCATGAACATAGATAACTATCATTTTTTTCTGTGTTCTTAGTAGTATGAATTTGAAGATCCTTCTTTAGCACAATCAAAATTAATATCTAAAGCACAGAACACTATATAGTGGTAGGGTGTTGTATATATGGTCCCAATATTTTTCTTCTCAGGGTGACACTGGCTGTTGTTAATTCTGTTCCAATTACATAGCACATTGCCTAAGGCTGGACTGAGACCCAAGTCTACCCTAGTGTTTTAAAAATCATCAAGTGGCAGATATTTTCCCAGTTGTACAGTTTATATAAATCTTTCAATTCATTTTTTATTTGCCTAAGAGTAACTTGAAACAGAATATTTCCTTTTAATGTATTTATGGATAGAGAGAAAGTCAGGAGCTACTATTCATTTATATTCCCAACATTGCCCTCATTTAAGATATACCTTTTATCATTGGGCTGGAATTTTAACCCAGTGCTTTGCAGATTGTATACACAAACTATACCAGTTAATTCTCGCCCCCAAGTCAGTCGATCTTTCTGTAGGTTTGGCCACGTCAACCACTCAAATGTGGTGTTTTTCTTGAGGTGTTCAGATTTATATTGACCTTTCAATTTCTATTAAGTGTAAATAAAGTTTCACATACATATACATTTATCTATGAATTTTGTTTTGTATTATTATGCTTGGTTTTACTATTGTAAAATAAGTTCTTCTTTTAATTCAGAATTTGGGGACTGATTTCATGTATAACATATAACATTCCAGATAAATTTTAGAATTTTTTATCTGGTAACTTCTCTCATCAAAATTAAAATATGCTAACGTTTTAATGAGGTGATATTATATATTTAGGAGAAATTTTACAACTTGGTAATGATGAGTTTTATCATGGTGTGTATGTATGGTGTATATGGTCAAGTCTTTTATGTTCTTTTGTACATTTTTATTTTCTCAATATATACTTATTTTTAAACATGCATGAATGCAAAATATCACATATATGTGACATCTACATAAAATTATGTGATGACTCACATATTTTTCAAACTGGATACATTATGATGAAAATGGGTTCTGGAAATCATTTTTTCACTGTATTCCCTTTGTCTTTGTAACCCTATTCTCTTTATATCTTTCTCCATGTACATTGCCTTTTTTCCATGTACTGGATTTCATCTGTTTGAACCAATACTGCCAAATCCTTTTATGTTATTATGGTTCAGATATGCAGTAGTTTTAATAAGCATATGCTTCTGCTTGGGAATGAACATGTATTTTCAATACCCATTTCTTGAAAGAAATAACAAATTTTACTCTCTCTTTAGTTCCTGAGAATTTATTTGCTCCATGTGTTTACTGATACTATTTGATTTTGTCTCACAGGTATGATTTTATTTGCCATTTTGAAATTTATAAATCTATTGAGCTATTTTATAATTATTGAACACTTATGTTTTCTTTTAAAAGGTGGTTGTTAAAGTCTCTTCCCTTCCTTTTATTGGTACTGTGGATTTAATTCAGAGGCACTTAACTACTGAACAACATCCTAGAACTTTTTTTATTATTTTCTTTTGATACATGGTATCACTTAATTGCTTAGGGCCTCAATAAATTGCTGAGACTGGGTTTGAACTCACAGTACTCTTTCTTAAGTATTCCAAGCTGCCAAGCTGCTGGGATTATATAAATCTGCCACCATTCATAGCTCTTACCTTCTCTTTTTTGGAGTCTCTGTTTTTGACATTTTTTAAAAAAAATTTTAATTACTTTTTTGGTACCCAGTTTAAAAATCAGGGATTCTTAACTACTGTGCAACATCCCCTGATCTTTTTACTTTTCTAAGTTTGAGACAGGGTCTCTAATTTGCTTATGAGCCTGGATGAGTTGCTAAGTCTAGCTTTAAACTTGGGATCCTCTTGCCCTAGCTTCTATTACATCTTTATCATATATGAGGCATACATTTTGTCATATGTAAGGCAATTAGTTTTTTTTCCTAATTTGTTACTTCAGTTTATACCCTTTAATGGTATCATATTATAAATATAAATTACATTTAAATATTTTTCTGTTTTGTTATAAAGGTACCATTTAAGTTTGAAGACAAACAACCATATTTCTTTTTTATATTATTATTATTTTGTTATTTTGGATGACTACTGAAAGGTGTGCCATACTACTCAGACACATTCACAGTCATTTTTAAAGGTCATATTGAATAAGCATCTCACTAAGATACTTAGCTGATTTTAATTTTGCAATATTTCTTTTTTTTCCGAGTATCTGGTATTACAGTCAACAACCACTATGTACACTGTGTAGATCTCTTACTTGTATAAACTTTGCATATCTTATACTTTTCTTTCATGTTAAAGTATTTTTTAACCAGTGAATGATTTATTAAGTCATACCAGGAAATGATACAATGGCATTTTTGTTAAGCAGATACTCCATTGTTTTAGCAGCTTTTTTGGAAAGGTTGTCATTTTTTTCTTTTTTATGGTAGTTCAGTTTCTGTGTTTTATCATTGTCTAAAGGGCCAGAGTCTTTTTACATATTCTGTCTTTAGTTCCACAGGGCTAATAATTCACCTCATTATGAGATCTATATTGATTGCTATAATGTTAAATCCTATAGTCACATGTGGTGTAATGTTTCCATTAATGTTAAACTTTATATATTTTAATGGCTAAATTATAACCTAGGTTTGTAGTGGTCTATACCACTTAAAATTATGTAAGTATCCTGCATCATTAGTAAAATAACAGAATTATCTTATGGTGCACTTTCCACAATGTATTCACATCATTAAATGAGGCATCATTAGACATACCATACATTTTACAAGCATATAATATATAAATAACATAAAGATTTTACTTGTGGAATTTACCAGAGCTCTTTTAATTTAATTGTGTTCTCAATGCAATATTTGGAATTATTGAAGCTTTCTCTGCTATATTCACTGTTGATATGTTTAAATATTACTCCTTTGTTAGTATTTTCCCTCTACTCTCGACCTATAAAAATTGCCTTTCTCAAAATATTGAACACAATATTTAGCTAAAAATTTATTACTTTTATTTGGAATTAATCATTTAATAGTGTAATATCTAGTACCCTAAATTTTTAGTCTCTCCCTAATGCTGTTCCTCACCACCTTTTATAAAATTAATTTGATCTTATTTAACAATGCAAATACTTGATCAGCATCAAAACTCTACAGGTCAATGAATTATTACAAATGGAATATACTATGTAACTACTATTTATATTAAGAAATAGAACATTAGTGATGCTACAGAGAACAGCTTCATGTCCTCTTGCTTTCACTATACCCTCCAGTCACCCTAGTGGTAACTTCAACTTGTTTTCTCCAACTAGTTCTTTTAAGTATTATTCTTTAAAAAAGGAGTGGGTTATTTATTTATATAATTATACAAAAATGAGTAAAATATGTAGCTCATTGTGTAGGAAACAAAATCTTACACCGATTATTCTTGTAGATTTGTTGGCAGAGCAAATCAGAGGGTGATCTAGGAGTCAGAAAAAAGAAGGATAGCTCAAAGTGTCAGGGATGGATCATTAAGAGTTAAGACATGAGAGGTTATCTGAGTATAAATATTGGTGGGATGGGTTGAAGAAAAAGAAAAAAAAAAGATTGGGTGTGAGTTACTGGAGACAATCTGAGGGAGCTCAGATGGAACAGGTCAAGAAGTGGATCAATAGCAGATTTAAGTTGGATGAGCAGTGCCTGGAGGGGGAGAAATTAGAAGTCTTGAAAAAAAAAAAACGAGTGTGACATCTCTGGTAGAGCTCTAAGAGCAGGAAGCCAAAGTGTGGCATACATGTTTGATTACACCATTAAGTTCTGGTTTTAAAGAAATTCCAAATACGAGGACATTGGTGTATGTATCATGCTGTCACAATATTTCCTGACTTCTCCCATCTGGGATCAACATTTTTCTCATCTAATACTCAGTTAGCAATTTCTTCTTCCTCCTCAGATCCATTCTTTTACTCCTTCACCACTTTTTCTTCTACCGGTTCCAGTTTGTCTTTTCTTCTATTGTGTCCATGTTCAGATCCTTGATTCTCAACTATGCCACATTCTTTATGCTTTACTTTGACATTGTTGTGGGACTGGGCATAGGCTCATGGAAACTTTGATAACCAGGGCCCTGATTTAGGGAACCTGGACAGTGGAATGTAGTGGCAGATGCAGTTTATTTTCATGGATAAAGCAGCAGTGGCAGCTACCTGTTGAAACAGTCAGAATATTTTGGATTCCAAGAATAGAAGTGATGACTCGTTAAGGTGTACCTATGTAGGCAGTACCAAATCAATTTTCCACAAGGCTCTAAAGTTTCGCATGGCAAAGAATAGGATTTGACAATTCCAATAAATTAACATATTTGTAATTTCAGTCTTTTTTTTTCTTTCTATTTCATGTTTTCCTTCCTGGTTGGCATGCAATTATGAATTTGCTTTTTTGTTAACTTGCCTCAGTAGTAGTGATTTATACTCCCTTTTGTAAATTTATGTGATGTTTGAATATTTCCTCTTTTATTAATTGAATTTAGAAATATTTTGACTGTAACATACTCTTTTGGTATGCCTTCTTTTCCTCACAAATATAACATCACTTTCATTGTGTTGTATCAACTTTTTGCTACATATGAACTTTAAAAGTATTTTCTCCAACTTTATGTTTTACCTCTGATCACTGAGTGTTCCTCATTCTAAAATATTAAAAATTGGAATTCAGATACATACATCGATGGAAATATACAGGGAAGGGTCTTAAAAATTAAGTAACAGACATCACTGATGTAGTTTCTCCTTTCCCAATATTCAAATAAGTACCATGAACATTTTTTGTAGGAGGATGACAAAGGATAGACAGAAAGTATAAATAGATATTAGTTTGAATAATCCAAAACTCCATGCTATTGAGAGAGTTTCCAGGTTTCAAAAAAAAAAAAAAAAATAATAAGACTTCCACTTTGGAAATGGCTCTGTCCTCTGCACTGCATCTGCAGACAGTGTAGACAGTGTATGATGTCACATTTTTACCCATCACACTCACTTTTGTGCATAATTAACCTGTCTTGCTACATTCTCCTGGCTCAATGTCCCATCTCTTTCTTCATCCACTGTGCATGAAATTTCCTTTTGTGTGATTCTGTCAGATACTCTGTGTAAGAATAAAAATAAGCTCAATGGAAGATCTCCCTTCTGTTTCTATAGTTCTCAGATTCTATGAGGCTTTAATGTTGTAACTTGTTGTGACATAACCTCTCTCTATATATATAGTCTCTCTTTATTCTTTTGAAGGCTGTATCCTACAAGAAGAAGGAAAACATTTGAAACCATACACACACACAAAAAAATACCAATAGCTAATAAAAGCTAGAATGATTATCTTCCAGAATTTCTGGAAAGACTGTAGATTTGCTAATACTTTGATATTAATCTTCTGTCATGATAATAAAACATCCATAACGACAAAATAATTAGTTTTTTTATTATTTTAAGCTGTCATATTTGTGATTATTTTTTAGT